>NC_072735.1:104533290-104686555 GCF_026930045.1 Uloborus diversus
GAGCGTTTTACACTTTAACGGACACGATCAGTTATTCCATGAAATAACTAGGTATTCTATAAAATAACGGATTTCATACTTTAACGGTAACATATACATATATATTTGACCCACTTTCAGTTTTACAACAGTATTAGTATTGCCAAAAAGAAATTGCAAGCTATCGAACTCAAAATTGACGCAAGCAGACTTGAACCTACTAATTCCGACGCGTTTATGTTTCGTTAATGGTAACACTTTTTGCGTTACAATAGTAATGATGATCTCCCGTTTACAAAGCAATTAATCTCTTTCTGCCAAAATTTCCTCCTCACGAATACCTCTACAAATACTTATAGATAATTTTAGAGATGTAACTTTTTACCGTTTTACAGCAGTAATGAAATTTGATAGACATGTTTTCTCTCTTTAAATGCGGAATTTTGCGGAGTTAGTTCATTCAAACATTTCAAAAGAATCAAAAACATTTAGAAGACGAAAGAATGAATTTTAGTCACGTAGAAATAGAAAGGAATCCAGCTGTGCTAATCAGTTTCCGTCGTTGAAGTACAATTGATGATGGATCGCTTTTTAAGATAGCTCATAAAGACATAGATTATGAGATATACTCTATGATAAAACGTGTACAAATTGTATACTCGAATAATACAGTGATGAGAGTAATCACTCAAAAAAAAAAGGATGGCATTTACTTTTTGACACGTCTGGCGAAAAATAATGATTGATGAGGGATGATCAATTAAGAATGGCTTTTTGAACACTTTCACCTTGGGCTCATAAATACCACTTTCACAATGAGAATAATTGATACAATCAGAAAACAAGTACTATAAAAAGGATGCACTTACTTAGATAACAAGAATTAACTGCCTTGTTCTTCGTTGTTTCCACCACCATGTAATTTTTGAGATGATTATAGAAAACTTTAGGGTAGTTAGTAGTTTTTCTTTTAGATCTCGATTTCTCGCTGAATAGAATGTATGTTTGACACTTAAAGTAGGAGTACAGTTGCAGTCATTGGCTAAATTATTAGGTGTGCTGCGGATTTTTTTTTTTTTTTTTTTTTCGTAATTACATGTTTAGCACCCAGTCTGATGCAAATTTCCGTTTTTTTTTTTTTTCTTTTTTTTCCCCTTATACCTTTTACATATTCCAGTAAAAATTATCACACGTAACTTTGGGGACTAATAATAAACTGAAAAGGATTTTTTTTTTTCAACCTTCACATTTCACTTACTCGCTATGTAACCATTTTTCTACACATTTTCATAAAATACCACGCATGTTAGTATTCTCGGAGAGAAAAGCATTTCTCTCAAAAAATACCAAGTTTCTTCGCACGATTTTTTTTGAGCAATCACGATTGCTTATTGTTCTCACTTGACTGTTTTGATGTCCTTTGATTTTAATTTTCCCACCGCCACCCTCTGCAGCATCACCATCGACCGGGTCCTCACGGTGCTGCTCCTATAGCGAAAGCCGTATCCAGGTTGCATCCATGTCCGACACACACGCGCATACATACACAACTACACACGCACACACACACACACACACACATACATACACACACACACATACACACACAAACACATACACACACAAACACATACACACAACTACCCACACATTCATGCCTGCACACAGATACAAACACATATGCCAACACACACATACACATCCCCCCCCACACACACATTCATATACACAACTACCCACACACTTATGCCTACACACATACACATACCCCACACACACAAACACACACGCCTACATACACACACTCGTGATTGCGAGAAACATAATTTGAATTCAAGATGTCAAAATTCATTTTTTTTTTTTTTAAATTTTGCTATGTAAATTGCGTAAGAAGTTTTTAATCTTAGGTGTTAGCCTGTAGTATTATAAGGGCTGCATTCGGAAATAGCGGTCAAAACGGTTGAGTCCCTATTCTTAATTGAAAACGCATTGGGGCTCGATCGTTTCCGAACGCTTGCGGTGGCACCGGTGCGACCGGTGCCTGTCTCCGAATGTAGCCTAGATCTGGATCCCACACGAAATTAGGGAACATTTGGCATGTGACAATATTGAATATTCAGCCATTTCATAAGGTCAAAGTCTAGTAACGAATATTCAGCAGCCAAAAATCAAGGTCTCTCCAAATCCGTTGCAACCAAGGGCGCCCATGTGCAAAATTTTAAGGGGGGGGCTCAGATATTTTCCCCATGGTTTAGCAGGATATTTTCTCCATAGAAACCGATTTCAGTACAGATTAGAGTTATTAAAATTTGACATTTTAATAACTTATTCATTAATTACTGGAGAAGAAATTAGTTTATAAGGTTTACATTTTTGCACAGAAAAAAGTACTAAAAGCAAGGAAGTTCTAATTTCAAAGGGGGGGGGGATTGAGCCGCCAGCGCCACTTGCCCCCCCCCCCCTCCCCATATGCGCGCCCTTGGTTGCAACTGAACGTTTTTCAAAAAAGAAAACAAACTATTTTCTGTGTTAAAACAAATATTCATCAGTGCTTTATTACGCCAATTATAGTACATTCAACTATAATTGGCGGTCAAGGTCTCCCTAAATGGTTGACTGGGTGACGTGGTGCTGAGGCATCGGCCTTGCGCCGTGGTGGATTTTCGAGATGCAGAAAATCGTCATGCGCATAATCGTATGATTATGTGGCATGTAAAAGATCCCTTAGATATTCGTTTGGCTTTGAATGCCCTCTGCAAAAATAAATCCTTAGTGCAGTTCCGCATCAGAGAAAGCCCTGGTGCCTCCATCTAGTGGGAAACTGGGCGTCAAAATTATCTATGCCTTTGAAATCCGCGCCTTAATGGTGGCACATGAAAGACTGGATGCCGTATTAGAGGACCGCACCAGGTCTGCTAAAGGCAAATATCTTAACCGCAGCCCCACAAGAAAAAAAGAAAGGTCTCTCAAAATCCATAGTAGTTGAACGTTTTACAAAAAAGAAAACAAACTATTTTCTGTTTTGAAAAAAAAAATATTATCAGTTCTTTATTGCGCCATATACGCTATTATTGTAAAGCACTCAAGTCCAACTTGGTGATGTAGGATAATGACGCTCACATAAGCTGGTGAAAATATGACACTAGTTAATGATAGAAATCACCATACATCAACGTTTCAGTAAATTAAGCAATACTTTAAAATATTTTTTAAATCACAATAGAAATTTCCGGAAAAGAACAGAAATATCAACATTTTTACGTCATTATTAAAATTGTATGGTGGTTTAAAATTTTCTGAATCATTTTATTTGTTACGAAAACGTTACATAAAATCATTTTCTAAGCACAATCCGAACAAGTAAATATGGAACTATGAAAATAAAAAGCGCGTATTTGAATAAACTAAAAATGTGGAGTGATTTAACAACAGCAATTTTTTATCAACATAATTATATTCTTGAAATGTCACTTTAGCTTTGCAAAAGGCGTATAAAAAGTCTCTCTTATTATACATGTTGTCAAAACATTGCAACACATTTGAAATGCAATACATTTTATAATTGAGCATTTCATTAAGAAAACAAAACACAACATGATTAAGCGTATTGGGTCATTCCATGTCAACTCACACACCTAAAAAGTGAGTGCTCACATATTATAACAATATTTTGCAGGTTCATACCCATTTACTAAGTGGTATAAAAAAAAATTGACCCTCTAGCTGTTCTAATTTTTTAGATATAAGGGGTCGAAATTTTAATATTTTGCTCCACGGGCTCATACCTGCCTGACCATAACTCAGGAACAAATAAAGTTAGAAACTTGAATTTTATATATTTTGAAAGTTTACATTAAGAGCTTTAAAATAATATATTACATGATACAAAAATACAATATTACATTTTGAAGGTCATTTGAATTGACCTTTGACCTTGAGTATTTCCAAAAGGTATAATTTTAAAAACCTGAAAAAAATTTATTTTGTATACACTGTTATTTCCTTTATTTGTGCCAAGTTTCATGCTGGGACAGCACTGGGGTCATGCATAATTTAACAACTTTTCTTTTTGAAGGTCATTTGAATTGACCTTTGACCTTAAATATTTCCAAAAGTTATAATTTTGAAAATCTGAAAAAAAAAAAAATATTTTGTATACACTAGTATTTTTTTATTTGTGCCAAGTTTCATGTTGAGACAACATTGGGATCCTGCATAACAATTTTTCATTTTGAAGGTCATTTGAATTGATCTTTGACCTTGAGTATTTCCAAAAGTTGTAATTTTAAAAACCTGAAAAAAATTTCTTTTGTATATACTGTTATTTTCTTTATTTGTGCCAAGTTTCATGTTGGGACAACACTGGGGTCATGTATAATTTAACAACTTTTCATTTTGAAGGTTAATATAATTATTTCTATTCTAATAATAGAAAATAAAATTGTTATACATTTCTAATTTATCACCTGCCAAACGTTGCTATATCCTTATTTTTCAATTTATCGTCACACATCCGTTGTATGAAACATTAAATTATAGCCGATCCCCTAATTGTCCCAACATGAAACTTGGCACAAATGAAGAACACAATAGTATGTATAATATATATTTTTGTTCAGATTTTTGAAATTATAACTTTCGGAAATATTCAAGGTCAAAGGTAAGTTTGAATGACCTTCAAAATTGAAGATTGCATTTTTGTATCATTTAATATATCATCTTAAAGCGCGTTTTAAGAGCTTTAAAATGGTATCAAGTTTTTGCATGTAATGCAATTAGAACAAAAGCTATATGTGTTCAAAAGCTACTCCGTCTACCAAAATTCAATTTTTTGTAATGACCCCCAATCAAAGAATATTTGTATTAAAAATCTAAAAATTTGGGTTTTTACTTTTATTACCAAACACTATCACTGTATAAATTTTAGAAAAATCGGAAGGGGTCAGCTTGAAAAACTTACTTTTTTGATCGATTTGATATGGAATGACCCTATTATCAACCTTCACTTCAGAGATTTTAAGCATAATTGTTTGTAAAACAAGAGTGTAGAAGGAGAAAGCAGGGTAATGATGCTCCTGCATGTATACCCGCTCAACCAATGTAGCTCTAAACGGAATAGAGTTGAAAACTCGCCCTTGTGTGTGGTACCGCCATATTGCTAACAGCAATGTTATAGGGAACTCCGCACTGTGATTCGAATCGTTTCATGTGGCATTTCGCTCTTTAAAATTTTTAAAGAAAGAACATTATGAAGAAGAATCGGAAAAAGTAAAGGGATTAAAGTAAACGGAAAAAAGTAAACGCACAAAAGAAGACATGTAGAATGAAGACCTCAGCCCAAAACCTCGTTAAATACAACGTTGTGATAATGTGATCATTGCTCACTTTTTAGTTGTACGTATTTTCAATGCAAACATAAATATCATTAAAAGTATGACTGAGTGACTCGTGAAAAAGCAGTAATTGTGCATGTGAAAAAACGGGTTGTGGCAAATACAGTCCTGCCTATGTGAGCATCTGACGGGAAAAAAAAAAACTTTAAAGAGATATTTATTGGCACGGATTCGAACTAGCGCCATTCTTATTAACAGCACGACACTTCAACCAACCGAGCATTTGCGCCTTCGTTTTCGAATGCTATTCATTGAAGCACTGTGCAATAAAAAAAAAAACAGCATAAAAGCTTTTTGCCAAAAAAAAAAAAAGAGACCATGCGTCTATGTTTTGTCATTAGCCAGCATGATACTCTTTAAAATTATTCGTAAAAAAAGAATTTGATTAAGGAATGAGGAAGATCTCGCATAGCGATTGAAACAAACATTTTAGGGAGATAATAAATTAGATTGAAAATAAGTGTTTTTATTTATTTTTTTTAATTGATACAATTTTCCATTACATTACGCTTACATTATGCTTTAGTTTTCTGACCGGAGCCAAAGCTTTAAAAACAAACCAAAAAAAAAACTTACGATTTAGAGTCAATTAATATACAGGTTGCATCAAGTTTTCGTAACAGCAAGGAGCGCTTCCATCTCGGTTATTTCACTACCTCACTTCTGTTATTTATTGTTACCCGACTGCGCGTGCGCGACGCAAAGTAGGGTAATGTGTTTATTTTTAAGTGTGTTCATGTAATGCGTGATATTTGTCAACTTTTTGATACAGATCGTCCGGGCTAGGACCGAACACTCGTTCTTCTAGTTACCATTCGAACGCTCTGCCGATCGAGCCATTCAGCTCTGTCGGTCACAGCGCAAGTTAAACTTATAAATTTAACTGAGAACCTCAGTCCGGTGCTTGAAAACAGTAATTTTTGGCAGAAGAAGAAGACAATTTTTAGATCGTAGGTCTATTTTTCGTAATTAGCCTGCACAATAAGCTTTAAAATAAGGGGTCAATCAAAGAAATCGGTCAGGAAATGAGGAAGATCTCGCGTAGGAACAAAAAACAGGCTGTAGAAATAATAAGGAATTGTCGGAAGGAAGGTGTTTTTGTGACCTCACGTTATTAGTTTGCAGTTGATTTACTGTAACTTTTTACAACGTCCACCTTGAAAGTTAGTGGTCATTCTATTTTTAAATATTAGTTTATTCATTAAGGTTATTAAATAGTTAAGCACCGTTTATACGTTTCTCTTTTATGCGTTTTTATTAACTATACGTTTTTTAAATTTGTCCTTTCATAGTCATACACATTAACGTATACCTATTACAGTGAAACCTGTGTAAGTTGCGGTGCATTACTTTGGTGGTCAACTTACAAAGGTTGATTTTATATGATAAGGGCTAAATCCGTGCCGTAAAAAAGCGGTCAACTTATAAGGGTGGTCAACTTTACAGGTTTTACTGTACACGTTTTTTTTTTTTTCATTTAAACGCTTTTTTCATACAGTGCCTTCAAAAACGTATAAACAGTGCTTCACATATGTTTAGCTGTATACGCTCGTCATTACCTTACTAAAATACGCCCCTAATACATAATACAGTGGAACCTGTGTAAGTCGACCACTTGCGGTGCAGTACTTTAGTGGCCAACTTAGACAGATGGTCAACTTACAAAGGGTTTGTTATGTGATTCTCAGCCAAATTTAGTGCATATTGGTGGTTCACATAGACAGGTAATCAACTTACAAGGGTAGTCAACTTTACAGGTTACTTATTACTGTACCTCCAAAAGGCAAAAGCGCTCATAGTTGTTGTTTCGCCTGGGAACATTCTGTCTCGCTTCGCAACTATACACATGAAAATCTGACATTGGCGATAGCAATTATGGTACAATAAATGTAGGAGAACAGAAAGACCTCCAACCTTCACGTTCTTTTCAGATTTCCAAGCAACAAAGAAGGAATTATGTTTGCAAAATACTTTTGTTCAAGTTTTGTCCTTAATGAAAAATGTGTTTCAGACATTCGAACCAAAATGCCGCCCCTAAAATTTGCCGCCCCGGACAGGGGTCCAGTTTGTCCGGCACTAGAGCCGCCCCTGGTGTTGTATCCAAGCAGTTTCGCAAATATGTCGGACACTACCACTCAATCAATGGTGTATTTAAATAGACGATTTTTTTTTATACTGAAACTTTTATGCAAATTAAATGATTGCAAGCTGTTCTTAAGGCTTTTTAGTTATGTTTTGGATTGAAACAATGTTGGGGTTTTGTGTAAAATTTGATTAATATTTCAGAAATTAAGGTGTGAATATTCTCGATATGCAATGTAACTTATATTATTACACTCTTGCGATATTTAGGGAACAGAGTTAAATCGTATGTGCATGTGTAAATCAAAAGTCAAATGAAATTCATAAAAGCAAACTTTTATTTACTATTACTTTATGAAAAGTACATAATTCTGTTGCAACGGACATGATTTAAGCTAAAACTTGTAAAAGCTACGGATTTCCTTATTTTCTTTTCACTGTTGTTAATAC
This sequence comes from Uloborus diversus, assembly GCF_026930045.1. Lineage (NCBI taxonomy): Eukaryota > Metazoa > Arthropoda > Arachnida > Araneae > Uloboridae > Uloborus > Uloborus diversus. The sequence continues at coordinate 104,541,195 of NC_072735.1, forward strand.
GGTTGTTAGCCCGTCATATTTTCAGGAAAATACAAAAAAAAAAAAAAAAAAAATCACCGTCTTCATTTTATGTACAAAAACTAACAAAAACGTTTGAAAAGTTTTGAAATATCATATAATCTGGCGATAGATTGAAAAATGTTAAGCAGGAAATCGGGATCAAGCCACAGCTAGTAGGGTTCCCAAAAATCTGCTTGAATGGTGAATATCGACATTGACATGGGGGCGGGGCAATTTCTTGGAGTTCCACCACCTTTGAAAAAAAATCCACCACAAAAAAAATTAAATCGCTATGTCCAGTCTCTGTCTCCTGTTTAAAACTTCAAGGGCTTTTTTTTTTTTTTTTTTTTTAATCAAGTTATGAAAATTATGCAAAGATAATTTAAGAAAAATATTATGACATTCCTATATACCAGAACCCGTAGAATCTAACATCATTGAAAATTGATAAACATCATTCAATGAAAAAATTCAATAATTGAAATGAAGAGCCGGTAAATGCAAGAGTGCTTATTAATTTACCTGAAACTATAGCAGTGTCAAGTGTGATTCTTTTGTTAGATGATTACTTGTAGGTGCCCAACGAGGTGAACTGCATTATTAGACGTGTGCCGACTTCACATCTTTATTATTATTTATTATCTTCTTTACTAATAATAAAGCAGAAAGTCTCTCTGTCCGGAGGATGTCTGGATGTCTGTAGGATGTCTGGATGTCTGTGACGCGCATAGCGCCTAAACCGTTCGGCCGATTTTCATGAATTACTAATAATAAAGCTGAAAGTCTGGATGTCCGGAGGATGTCTGGATGTCTGGATGTCTGTGACGCGCATAGCGCCTAGACCGTTCGGCCGATTTTCATGAAATTTGGCACAAAGTTAGTTTGTAGCATGGGGGTGTGCTCCTCGGAGCGATTTTTCTAAAATTCGATGTGGTTCTTTTTCTATTCCAATTTTAAAAACAAAAATATTATAAGATGGACGAGTAAATTACGAAATTATCATAACGTGGAACCGTAACATGGGCACAAGCCAATTGGCGAGATACGAAATGATCATAACGTGGAACCGTAACATGGGTACAAGCCAATTGGCGAGAAAATTCACCATACATTATTTGTAAATATACAGGCGAACCAAAAGACCTTTTAATGTTTCTATTACGGGCAAAGCCGTGCGGGTACCGCTAGTTAGTTTCATAAATTGCGCCAAAAAAAACTATTTATTAAGGTTTAAAATTATGTTTTAAAATTACATGCTGATTAAAAGTGGAATTATTAAAATGCCAGAAATAGCCAGTATTTACGAAAGTATTGTTAAAATACTTAGAAATTCAAGAAGCAACATTGAAACGAATTTTGAAAAACAAAAAGCTATTAAAAAATATGATGTATTTTCTGCATTTTGTATTCTGTTTAATCTTTACTAATAATAAAGCTCAAAGTCTCTCTGTCTGGATGTCTGGATGTGTGGATGTCTGTAGGATGTCTGTGACGCACATAGCGCCTAGACCGTTCGGCCGATTTTCATGAAATTTGGCACAAAGTTAGTTTGTAGCATGGGGGTGTGCACCTCGAAGCGATTTTTCGAAAATTCGATTTTGTTCTTTTTCTATTTCAATTTTAAGAACATTTTCCGGAGCAAAATTATCATAAGATGGACGAGTAAATTACGAAATTATCATGACGTGGAATGGGAGAGCGAATGAACATAGCCAATTGGCGAGAAATTCGTCATCCATTATTTGTAAACATACAGGCGAACCGAATGACCTTTTAATTTTCAAGTACGGGCAAAACCGTGCGGGTACTACTAGTTTACCTCAAAGTTGATTATTTCTTAAGTAAAAATGAATCGTATGAAAACTTCCCTCTCACTTTTGCGTCTTTTTGAGCGGTCCCTTGCGCTGAAACATAAGTGAACGATTACTGTAATCAAATGCCTATAATTTCTTCAAATGACGACTGCCGATGTGCGGCATCTAACAGTTAATATGCGAACTGGTTTGTCGTCCACAAATCATTTGCTATGCGATTGGTATCAATTTTCGCTGATGTTTTTTTATGCTTTTTGGTCTACATATTGATATACATAACAGATTGCAAAAAAAAAAAAAGAGATGAACAATTTTTACTGTCGGTCGTCAGAAAGAGGTGAGAAATATATCTTATTATGCCTATTGAAGTCCTTTCGTGGGCAGATTTATGGGCGGGCGAGGGGGGCATTGTTTTGGGAGGCCTTGTTACATAGTTACAGCACATTTTACAAAATTTAAAAAAAAAAAAGGTTTTTTTTTTTTTTTTTTTGAATAGTTCAGAAGTGAAAATTAAGAGAACAGCTAATGTCCTTTTCTGATGGGCGAAAAGAAAAAATAAAAACACTGTGCATTCTGGTACAAAAAGAAAAGCTGTCACTAGGGTGCTGAAAATGTCTATTGCAAAAAGAAAAGCTGTCATATAGGGTGCTGAAAAGAATATTTTGGACTGAAAACCATTAGGGCAGGTATATAAATAAAAAATATATAGACTAAACGAGCTATGCACTCAACTCTGCAATACTTAAAATAATCAACGATTATGTTTACAATTCAGAAACTAAAAACAAAGGAAAATATCTCTATTGAAAAGAATTAAATAAGTCCTTGAAACCCCTAAGCAAAATATGCTTCAATTTTATTTCTTATCAAGTGCATAAATTATGAATTGTTCAAATGGGCAGTATGTTAACTCTCTTGTTACCTATTTTCTATATCTGTTCACCATTTCTTTTTAAGCATTAACTTACATTACAAAGCACATTTTAAGTACAATAACTTTTTTAAAAAATTATTTACCTGTTTTTCTATAAATTTTTGTATATCCAATTACTTCTAATAAGGCTTTAAAATACAGAATTTTATATCTTTTAAACAAAATTTGCTCCGAGGGAGAAACTCCCGGACCCCCTAAAATTGGAGGTATTCTATATCCCACTTAAAAGGGAACTTTAAATCCCCCTTTTAAGGTCAATACAAAAAGGACAGGATGCAAATACATTAGTAAAAACAACACACACAAAAGTAAAGCATGGCCTTATGCATCAGAGGACAAAGGCAAAAAAACATGGGGGGGGGGGGATTTAAAGAAGTTGCTCAAAAAAAAAAGAAAAAAAGCAAAGTAAAAATATGTAAAAAAGCGCAATTAAGAAACAAATTCGGAACTAGTCCTCAGCATTTTCCTTTGAAGTCGCCGAAGGAAGTCTAAAATTGATGTTTTAGGCGTTTAGGGCTTTATCATTTCTAAAAAGTTTACCGGATAGAACCTCCGAACTAATTCTTTCCTCACTCAGTTATTCAAAGATATCCTGAAATGGAGTTTTTAAAACGATTCAACTCTGCAAAATGTTCGGGAGAGAACCCCAGAACGCCTTGCCCTCAGTTTGCTAAATATGTCCTGAATTTGCTTTTTTAAGACATCAGTTGCGGGATTATTTTCGGGAAGTTACCCTTACATCACCAAAGACGTTTCTTTTGATATTTCAGCTTCAAAATGTTTGGGGGGGGGGGAGTTTCCGATGCCTCTCCCCCTTAAATCACCCGGAAATAATCAAAAGTACACTGTAAAAAAAATCCGGAAACGTTTCTGAGTATATCGTGCAGCTGCGGTTCATGAAATTTTCAAAAACGTTTCTGAGTACTTCGGAATTCTCTTTCTATAATGTCCAGAAACGTGTCTGAGTATTTCGAAATCCTCTTTCTGTAATTTCCAGAAACGTTTCTAAGTATTTCGGAATCTTCTTTCCGTAATTTAAGAAATCGTTTCTGAGTATTCTGTGCAGCTGTGGTTCATAAAAGTTTCAAAAACGTTTCCGAGTATTTCGGAATTCTCCAAACAATTTTCAAAAACGTTTCCGAGAATTTCGGAATCCTTTTTCCGTGATTTTTTCTAAAATATAATTCTTTACTATACTGTTACAAATCCTGTAAATAGTAATTATTGTAGTAACGTAACCTGTAAATAGTTTCCCGTAATGAATATACAACCCCTTTTCATATGGCTAAAGTATACAACCCCCTATTCTTTTTTTTCTTATTTCATTCACTGATTTTATCAATGGAAGTGTAGTTGTAGAACGTTGTAGCATTTTCTGGAATCTTTGAGAAATTTCTTTTCGGTGTATTTAAGCCGTTAGCGATGGATAAACAGTTAGTTTCGATTCAGATTTCGAACTGAGTGTGTGTATTAGCTCTGTTTATAGCGAGGCATTTCGCTGTGTTGTTTTCGTATTTGGAAGTAAATACGTGTGTAAACGTTGAGTTTACGGTGTTGTGTGATAATTGCTGATGAATAATTTAGCAGTTGTTAACGGTTTCTCCTGTGCATAGTGTAAATAAATTTCCTGTGTTTTTATCAAGAACTGTGTCTTCATTTCAAGAAAGTGGAAGTCGCACCGAATCCGTTACAATTGGCGCCCAACGTGGGGCTTCTTCTGGACTTTCTTGGAGTAAGTGTGACTTTGGACATTTTTTCATAAAGACTTTTTTTGAATTAGGACTTTATTTTTATGGTGATTACTCGCGCAATGGATGAACAATTAAAACAACTTCTTGACGCAATCACCTCTGTGAAGAGTGATATGGCGGCTAATCAAGAACAATTAAAAAGTGACTTGACTGCAAGTTTTACAGCCAATCAAGAACAATTAAAAAGTGACTTGACTGCAAGTTTTACAGCTAATCAAGAACAATTAAAAAATGATATGGCAGCTAATCAAGAACAATTAAAAAATGATATGGCAGCTAATCAAGAACAATTAAAAAATGATATGGCAGCTAATCAAGAACAATTAAAAAATGATATGGCGGCTAATCAAAACCAATTGAAAAGTGATTTAACGGTGCTGAAAAATGACCTAGTTTCTAACCAAGAGGAAATTAAAAACGATCTTACTTCGGTAAAGACTGTGATGGAAAATAAATTTAATGAGATAGAGCATCGAGTTGATGCTATCGAAGAGAAATTTGAGGAAAAATTAAGTTCCGTGGAAGGCCGATGCAATGCTGTAGAAAATAAACTGGAAGAAGAAGATAGAAAATTTCATCAACTTAAAGAAGACATCTTTAAAGACCTGGAAAGGAGATTGGCGACCGCGGAAAGCAGCTCTGTACAGTTTGGCGCTCCCACATCGGTTGCTCGACCGTCCATTAAACTTGCCACATTTGATGGGAAAACTTCGTGGCAGGTTTACAAAACTCAGTTCATGATAGTGGCGGAAGCGAACGGATGGGACTCTGCTACCAAGGCCTGTCATCTTGCAGCATCCCTGAGAGGTGACGCAGCGGACATTCTTCAGAACCTTCCGGACGGCCAGCGCCTGGATTTCGCCGCCCTCACATCTGCGTTGGAGCTTCGCTTCGGTGAGAAGTGCCAGAAAGATTTCAGCCGACTCCAGTTGAAGTCCCGTTTCCAGAGAACCGGAGAAACCCTGCAAGAGCTCGCGGCGGACATCGAAAGACTGTCTCATCTTGCTTTTTGCGACTGTCCTGCGGATGTTCGGGACAACCTGGCACTCAACTACTACATCGACGGGGTTCGAGATCCGGAAATCCAGAAAGCTCTACGGATGGCGGATGTCAAAGACCTGAATTCTGCTGTTGTGTATGCGATGAAGTTGGAGGCCGCCCAGCAAGCAACCCGCAAGGATCGCCATTCGATCCGCGGCGTCAAAACTGATGAGCCTGATCCGGTTTCGTCACGCTTTGCTGAACTGGAAAAGCAAATAAAAGAAATTGCAGGAATCCTCAAAAGGACTTCGGCTCCCAAGGACCAAAATGGACAATCACTTAAGTGTTGGAAATGTGGCGGCGAGGGTCACTTGCGAAGAAACTGTGAAGCTCGCCAAGAAACCAGAGGGAAGAGCACCTCTCCCTCGCAGGTCCAGGAAAACTAAGCCATGGCAATCTCGCGGGGCGGAGGTCGCCAAATTGGAATGAGCCCCATCTTAAAGTTTTCCAGATTTCATCGACGAGTGGTGGCAGTAATGGACTGTTTGTTTACGCATATGTAAACGGGTTTCCCTGCGAACTGATTATTGACACTGGAGCCAATGTTACGATCATTAGAACAGATGTGGCTCGTCAATTTGGACTCAACATTCTGTGGACGCCGCCCTGCGTTACCCTGCAAACTGTGACAGGTGACAAGATCGAGATTGAAGGTAAAGTGAACTTAGAAATTGTGTTTGGAAATGCCATTTACCATCATACCGCATTCGTTGCTGCTATCATAGACCCCTTCATTCTCGGATTGGACTTTTTAAAGAAGTATGACTTCAACCTCGATTTCAAGACTAACGAGCTGCACTCGACGAGAGAAGACATAGCAGTCTTTCCCGCAGAAAGTGATGTAAAATCCGCTCATCGAATAATTGCCCAAACAGATTTATCAATTCCCTCAAGGTCAGAATCATTAATACCCGGCTCCATTGAAGAAAGCAATAGTTTTAGATTTGGACTCATTGAATACCCCAACTTAAGGAATAACCCAAAAGGAGTGCTGGTGGCATCTACGCTTGTGGACCTTTCCAAGGATGTAATTCCTGTGAGAGTCGCCAACGTGAGTGAAAGGCCAAGGAATATCCGGAAAGGCGAAGTGTTAGCAACTTGTACTCCCGTAAACTGCATCATTAGAAGAATCAATTCCCCCGAGACTGTGTCTTCTGAGTCCTTGACATCGAAGTTAATTGGGAGTGCACCCTTATCGAAGGATCAAAGAACTGCTGCGGAACAATTGGTGGACGACTTCAAGCATCTGTTTTCATCTACATCGGAGGATGTGGGCCGGACGAATTTAACGCAGCATAGGATCTACACTGGAGAACACCCCCCTATTAAACAGCATCCAAGACGACTACCGTTCGCCAAGAAGGAAGAGGTTGAGACCCTCCTAAAAGAGATGAAGGAGAATGATGTAATCGAACCGTCATCCAGTCCTTGGGCCTCTCCCATCGTCTTGGTCAGAAAGAAAGATGGCTCCACCAGATTTTGTGTCGATTACCGACGGCTGAATGAAATCACCAAGAAAGACAGCTACCCTCTTCCACGGATAGACGACACCTTGGACACTCTTTCCGGACACAAGTGGTTTTCGACCCTGGACTTGAAGAGCGGCTACTGGCAGGTTGAGATACACCCTGATGACCGAGAAAAGACAGCATTTACAACTGGACAAGGCTTATGGCAGTTTAAAATGATGCCCTTCGGCCTCTGCAATGCACCAGCTACGTTCGAGCGTCTTATGGAGACAGTGTTAAGAGGACTTTCTTACGAATCCTGTCTGGTCTACTTAGACGATATCATCATCGTGGGACGCAGCTTCGAAGAACATCTGGCAAATCTTAGGAAGGTGCTGCAAAAGCTTAAGGAAGCCAATCTGAAGTTAAGCCCGTCTAAATGTAATTTGTTCCGCCGGGAAGTGAACTACCTTGGTCACATCATCTCTTCTGAGGGTGTACAAACCGATCCAGAGAAGGTATCTGCTGTCAAGAGTTGGAGTCGTCCCGAAGACATCCATCAGCTGCGAAGTTTCCTGGGGCTCTGCACGTACTACAGGAAGTTTGTAAAGGGTTTTTCCAACATTGCACGACCTTTGCATAAGCTGACGGAGAGCAAGCAAAAGTTTGAATGGTCCAAAGAATGCGAGGATGCATTTCTACGACTGAAGGAGGCTTTAACATCAACGCCTATCCTCGCCTATCCTCAGCCTGAAAAATCCTTCATCCTGGACACTGATGCGAGCAACGAGGGCATCGGAGCTGTTTTATCCCAAGAAATTGACGGAACTGAACATGTCATCGCTTACTGGAGCAAATGCTTATCAAAATCGGAGCGAAATTACTGCGTCACCAGAAAGGAGTTACTGGCCATAGTGAAAGCTGTAGAACACTTCCATCATTACCTCTACGGCCGAAAGTTTCTGCTTCGGACAGATCATGCCTCGTTAACTTGGCTTTTGAACTTCAAAAATCCGGAAGGCCAGATAGCCAGGTGGATACAGCGGCTCCAGGAATATGACATGGAGATCAAGCACCGAAAAGGGTTGTCTCACGGCAATGCAGACGCTTTATCAAGGAGACCCTGTCTTGAGAACTGCAATTATTGTTCCCGAATCGAGAAACAGTATGGAACGACTAGCCCTACTGCCTATCAGGTGACAGTGACTCCAACTTCATCAGAACCTGATCCATGGAGTGATGACCAAGTTCGAAAAGATCAACTTGAAGACCCCGACATAAAACCAATTTTAGAGTTCATGGAAAGTGACAGTCGACGCCCTAGCTGGCAGGACGTTTCCATCTTCAGTCCTGCAACAAAAAGATACTGGGCTTTATGGAACTCACTCCATTTACGGAACGGCGTGCTACACCGAAAATGGGAATCTGACGACGGCAAAACATCTAGGTGGCAGTTACTACTTCCCCCGATCAAGGATTTCAGATGTTCTGAAAGAAATACATAGTAGTGCGACTGGAGGACATTTTGGTGTCTTGAAAACCCTCAATAAAGTTCGGGAGCGCTTCTTCTGGAGCAAGGCGAAGGATGATGTGGAGAAGTGGTGCCATTCTTGTGACGCCTGTGCTGCTCGTAAAGGACCGAAGAAGAGAAGCAGAGGGGAAGCTACATCTGTACAACGTTGGAGCTCCTTTCGAACGAATTGGGATCGACATCCTGGGTCCTCTGCCAAGAACTGCTGATGGGAACAAATACATTCTTGTTTCCATCGACTACTTCACCAAATGGCCGGAAGCATATCCCATTCCAGATCAAGAGGCTACCACCGTAGCAGAGACTCTAGTCCAACATTGGATCTCGAGATACGGAACACCTTTGCAGATTCATTCCGATCAAGGGAGGAATTTCATCTCTGCTGTGTTTAAGGGCCTATGTCAAATTTTCGGAATTGAGAAAACTAGGACAACACCACTACACCCACAATCGGACGGCATGGTGGAGAGATTTAACCGCACAATCCTGAACAATCTCTCACTTATGGTATCCAGAAATCAACAGGATTGGGACAAGAAGCTACCTTTGTTCCTGCTGGCCTACCGCAGTGCTGTCCACGAGACTACCGGATATGCCCCATCTCAGATGCTCTTCGGACGAGAGCTTCGGCTACCTTGTGATCTCGTCTTCGGTCGTCCTCCGGATGCGCCTGCATCGCCTGAGGAGTACATCCAGGATCTCCAGGCCCGGTTGGAAGACGTTCATAACTTCGCACGAGAGCGAATCAACATCGCGGCGGAGAAGATGAAGACCCGATACGACACAAGGTCTACTGGACATGAATTCAACGAAGGCGACAAGGTTTGGTTATGGAATCCCATCCGACGGAAAGGTCTTTCACCCAAATTGCAGTCGCATTGGGATGGACCCTACAAAGTCGTTAACCGACTAAATGACGTCGTAGTGAGGATCCAAAAATCACCTAATGCAAAACCTAGGGTTGTACATTATGATCGGTTAGCCCCATACTATGGCCATAGTTCATGAGTATTACGTAAACAACCATGGTTGATAACATAAAAGTTGTAGATAATTTTTGCTTTTAATGTTTAGTAATATTTCTTGTTATTATTGTGTTTTCTGTATCTGTTAGTTATTAATTAATGTGTATATTTGTAAACTTGTGATAGAAGTTTGCACCCTTTCTGGGGATTGTACTGCCCGGGACGTGCAGTCCTTAGGAAGGGGGCAATGTTACAAATCCTGTAAATAGTAATTATTGTAGTAACGTAACCTGTAAATAGTTTCCCGTAATGAATATACAACCCCTTTTCATATGGCTAAAGTATACAATCCCCTATTCTTTTTTTTCTTATTTCATTCACTGATTTTATCAATGGAAGTGTAGTTGTAGAACGTTGTAGCATTTTCTGGAATCTTTGAGAAATTTCTTTTCGGTGTATTTAAGCCGTTAGCGATGGATAAACAGTTAGTTTCGATTCAGATTTCGAACTGAGTGTGTGTATTAGCTCTGTTTATAGCGAGGCATTTCGCTGTGTTGTTTTCGTATTTGGAAGTAAATACGTGTGTAAACGTTGAGTTTACGGTGTTGTGTGATAATTGCTGATGAATAATTTAGCAGTTGTTAACGGTTTCTCCTGTGCATAGTGTAAATAAATTTCCTGTGTTTTTATCAAGAACTGTGTCTTCATTTCAAGAAAGTGGAAGTCGCACCGAATCCGTTACAATACTATTGCATACCATATCAGTTTCAATTCTTTCATATATAAGAGCAATAAAACAAGCAATTTTAGAATCATTCGGGAATTTTTTTCTGAATTTCTAATGACAAATAGCATGGTTAACAGCATAACATATGCACAGTTATAATTTTTTGAAAAATTATGAAATAATATAGTAGTTTCATTCTTAATCAAAAAATCGTCAGGGGAGGGGAGGGGGGTACTTTCTCAAAAGTGGGATTATTTGTTATATAATCTTAAATTTCAGTTTATCTCTCAATATTTTCAAGACAAAATTATCAACATATTGTATTTTTAATGCAGAACTTAAAAACATATCTTGTATCAAACTAGATAGCTTTTATTTTCGGATAAAATTTGACAGAACTGACCTACCCTTCGCGTTCCGGAATTCGTTCACCTCAAGTCAATTTCTCTGACGAACAAAGTGTACCGAAAAGTACCAACAGAGAAATTGGCGAATTTAAATAAGACACCAAGTCCTCCTGCTGGAACCATTCGGGTTGATTCTTCTGTTCTTGCCTTTTCCAGTTCATCACAAATGTAAACACTCAATCAAAATAGGTTACTGGTTTTATTTTTACAATGTGCGCAAAATGCATTATATATTTTATTTATTAAAACATTGAATTCTATTGCATAATTATTCCATTTCATATATACGAGAATCCCCCCCCCCACACCATAAGAGTGATGGTGCACCCATAAAATGCTATAAAGCGCCCCCCCCCCCTTAAAAAAAGCAACCCCTGAAAATGTCAATGGCAGTCTGCGTTGTGAATGCCCCTCGTCTTCTACCCGTATGTACATTGTATATTAATGACATAGTATTTAAAAAATAATCACTCTTAACACAATGACATGAAATAATATTACTTTTTATTTCGGCATGTAAATGCAGCTGTTCCATTTTTGCCACTGACTCATTCCTCCTGACTGTCCTACATTAAACTAGTATATCCACGAAGGAAATGTTATTTACCGAACAACTAATGTCAAGGAATTTTTTATTGTCAACCACACATTTAACAAAATGAATAAGCACATAAATTAATTGCATAACTATGTTGCTTACTGATAGATAACAGGGTCATTTTCTAATGGTATAAATATTTTTAAATGAATGAATAAATTATAATAAAAAAAGATAAATAATACTAGCACATTTTTTGTGATAATTACAATACTAAAAAACATTTGCATTACCATATTTTTAATAAATTAAACAACTGATTTTTTTTTTTTTTTTTTTTTTTTTGAACCAATGTATGTATATCCAAGTATTTCGAAATAACTTTTCTGCGATTGCTTTTCAAATATAAATCTTATTTCTTTTGCGTAATTAATCAGTTTCAATTGGTTACAACAAATAGTACACTGCGCACATAGGTATGTAGGATAACTTTAAATCAATTCGATAAACCCAAAAACAGTTACAATTGGAGCCTCATCAAATGTAAATCAACAAAAATATAAATGTATATAACAACATGTTTTAAAATATTCATTAATACTTACAAGTGAACATGAGCGGAAGAAAATCTAAGTACCTCCATTACAACTGGATAAGTAATCCAAAGGGTTTCGTTTCATTAAGCATAAACACGGGTGTTGAAACTATTCACGCTTGAACACAAAATATGTATCTAATCATGGTCGCACTGGAAATTGTAAAGAAGAAAATCGTTATTAACTAACTTAATAGCTGCGTACATCGTCTAAAAAATCAAGGGCAGCCCAAAACGCAAAGGCGAAAATTAGTTTCGACACAATTTACTACTCTCTAGACATGAAATAACAAGCAATCCAATGCTAAACAGTTGCTGACTGCAGCAACCATAGATAAGGAAAAAATAAGTTCTCGTTATTTCCGACTCACTGGCGCCCGTGTTGGAAAGATAAAATACGTTTCGAAGTCAGCACTTCCGCTTCTAGATTTTTTGAAATAACAAAAAGCTTTCTGAATAATGAGGACTTCGCTATTGGATGAAGGATTCTTACTATTTCGGAAACGTTTCCGATATATCCAGAAACCTTTCCGAAATTTGTTACAGTGTAAAGTCTTCAGCTTCCAAAAAATTTCTTGCCCCCGCACTTATAATCCCCAATCGTCGCCTCTGATAACAGGTGATAATCGAAAAGTGTATTTTTAAAGATTCAATTTCAAAGGGACCAGGGAAACGTCCCTGAACCCCCTCCCCCCACCCCCTTACATTACCAAAAATTTTCTAAAATGCCTTTTTAAAACTTGAATTTAAGAAAGTTTCTTGGGTTGGGCCTTTGAAACTCTCTTTGATATCACCAAAAATCTTCTAAAACCGCGGTTTTAGAGATTTAAAAAAAGAAAAAAAATCATTCGTGAGCTCCCGAACCGTCCTTCTATTAACATAATGAAAGGATATAACAACTGCGGTTTTACAATTGCAATATCGAAAAATTGGTTGTGGGGGGGACCCTCAAACCTCTTCTTCCCCAACATTACCAAAGATGGTCAAAAATGCATTTTTAAAACCACAAGTCCTTAAATTTTCAGGGAGAGAAGCGTATTTAAGACTCATGTGATGGGGGGGGGGGGAACGAAGCCTTTAATCTCATACACCTCCTTATACTTTTTTGACCTCAGAATACCCCTGTGCGGTAAAAACACCGCTGATCCAAAAGAAGGTTTTAACGCCTTTGACAAGACCAAAGAGAGTCCAAAATTGCGTTTTTGGGCCCTTAATTTTGGAAAACTTTCGAGTCAGAGTCCCCGATCACTTCCATCCTCCTTAATACCACTAAAGGTAACTTAAAATTACATTTTCAGAATTTTGATTTCGAAAATTTACGGGAGGACGGCTACCACGCCCCTTATTGCACGCCCCTTATGCCGTCGTACCAAGCATAATCGAAAATCATATTTCTTGGACTTCGATTGCAAACTATTTTTCCTATGGTACCTCTTTCCCTTGTCTAACGTTGCCGAAGAGAACTTTAGAATGTGTTTTACGAAGGTAAAGCTCCTAAATTTCCCTCTCCTTCCCGTAAACTACCCCAAAGAAAACTTTTAATGGCGTTTTTAAAGTCTTATTGTCAAAAATTTGCGACCCCCTTGAACCTCTTCTCCCCCAGCGTCATCAATCGTAGACCTTATAACTTCAAAAAAATTCCGAGTTAGCGCAACCACCTTCTCTCCTGACATGTCAACATGTATCCCAAAGTTGCGTTTTTAAAACTTCAATAACAAAATTTACCGGGGTTAGCCCCAATTGCGTTTTTAAGGCTCCAAAAATTTCCAGGGGAGTGTCCACAAACCAAACCCTTTTCCTTGTGTTACTACCAAACATAGCCTGAAATTGCGTTTTTAAAAACAAATGTCTTTTGAAATTGCGTCTAAAATGAGATACCGAACCCAGTGTCAGTTTGGCATACATTTCAAAATATCAAAAATTCTCCTAGTTATGCTCCTCCCTTACAATCATTCGGGCACTCCTGATCCTAAGAGCTTATGAAAAGTGATTGGTGGTACATATTACTATTTCATGTCCAACTTGACGGCCAATTAAAGGTCTTCATGTCATTGGTATCTTTGGCGACATTTACGACACCACATATCGTTTTCTGAACCAACAAAAGTTGTGCATTATTGAATTTTGATTAAATGATATTATAACAATAAATTAAATTTATCTGAGAAAACATTTACTCACATTTTGATAAAATAACTTTAACTCTTGGTAATTCAGTAAAATTACTGTTCAAAAGAGAAAAAAAACAACCAATAGTATCGCCTTCCACCGCCCCCCTCCCCCCCCCACCGGTCTTCTGCCTAATTTTTTTCCTTTTCCTGTTTCCCCCCCCCCCCCCCCCCCCCATTGCCATAGGTCTACCAGTCTACCAATGCGCAATATGCGTCAAAGATCATACCAATAGGTGACTTTTTGTCGAAAATTTATGAACCCCTCCTCCCCCGAAACAAAAGAAACAAAATCCTGGCTACGACCTTGCCTCGCCGTATTCAGATAGTTAAGAAAATAATCTTTGAAAGTTAACTAAAAAAGTTTCAGACGTTTGCTTATGCTCCTTGTACTCCTTGTATTGTTTAAGCTTAATTTATTCAATAAAAAGTTATAGAGAAAATCAACACACATTAGGATGGTGCGAAAAAAAAATCATTTCCGCTTTTCTAGAGCACGGAAAAGTTCGTCGCGATTGGCAAAGACATAAAAACAAAACAAAAGTAAGGAAATCGGATAATAGCTTCAATCTCGTCACGAGCCTGAAATTTCGTTAAAATTCTGAATTTCAGTTTCTTTCAGATATTTTTTTAATTTTCCTTCAATATTCTTTTTAATGCTGTAAAACAAAAAAGTTGAACAAGATGAAAATTAAAAAAAAAAATAAAAGGCATTGAAATCGTATAATATCTTTGGAAGTCGAAATGAGCCTAAAAATTCAAAAAGTTTAAAAAAAAAATCGTTTTTTTTTTTTTTTAATTTAAAAAAAATTTTGCTTTGATGGTTTTGCTGATGCTATATGACAAAAAATGTTACAACGAAACTACTATGAAAGAAAATCAGTTGATTTTTTTGCTTACAGTTCACTTTTCGATTTCTTAAATCCATAAAAATTAACGAAAAATGTATTTCTTTCATTCTTTGTAAATTAAACACAAATTTTTGTCAATTATTAAGCACCCACTGTGATGGTAATAGGACTATTTTATTCAGGAGGAGAACTTGTTTAACAAATGACTAATGATTGACAACTTATTTGATCCACATTTTAACTATAAAAAAACATTACATTTTTAAAAAAATTAAGTTGTTGCTTTCAAATTTCCCGAAAATAATCTGAAAAAAGCTCTTGTTTTGCATGATAGTAATATGCCTTCTGAATGTCACCCTATAGTTAGTTAAATCCCCTCAAAAATGATTTTTCTTATACAGTAGTGTCTCTAGCGACTCTTTTAGAGAGTGCAGCCATTTTTTTTACCCGACTGCGCGTGCACGCTACTTACGTGCGACAAATGCAGGTAGTTTTCACTGCCTGAAATTTTTGTTTACTAAGTCTACTAATTGGGGTCTCAGTGGCCGAGTAGTCTAAGCACTGCTTTTCCCACTAGAGGCGGTGGGTCAAGACATCCTCGTCCGGATGTACTTTCCCCTCTTTCCGGTGCAAATTCTTTCATGTGTTCTTTATATGTATTCTGTACTGTAATAAAAAATATATTATGCGTAACGAAGGCAAGACACTCAGATTGCAGTCCTCATCAAAATAAACCCGTGCAATAAGTACCAAAAGAAAGAAATTCTACTAATTCGATTTTCATCTCTAACATGTTGCTTTTTTTTTTTTTTTTTTTTTTTTTTTTTGCCTTGATTCAAGGGACTGAGTTTCGCGACGTGTACTTTCTTGAGAGGCTTTTTTAGTTTTGCGAGAAAGATTTGATTGACGTCGTTTCCGATTTCGCGTTATCATGAGTTATACAGGCTGTTTATATAGCTGTGCTATGGTTGACTTAGGTTCGCTCATTTAAGGTCAAGCACATGTAGCTTTAAGTCGAGTTAGGTCCCTAGAGGGACTAATTATCAGTAGTTTTTAGACCACCGCAAGTTACTTAATAAACCTCACGATACAAACAAACTCTCTCAATGAAATGACGTGGTTTCGAAATGTACCGTCATATAATCATAATAACCAAGTCAATGAAAATTAACTAAAATGTGTAAAATAAAAAAATATTAAATAAAAATAAAAAACCCGACTGCGTAAAAACCAAAAAAACTAAAAAGAAAAATGTATAAGCCCAGTAGTTTAGAATGTATTAAGTACTACTAAATAACTACATCGTTGAAATAGTTTTATAACCGTACACACATAAGACAAAGCATAAATTCAAAAGCAGAATAGAAGAATCAACAGTCGGGCCCATTCAAATTTTACGGGGTTCTTGAATCAGAAAGGAATGGGCCACGACTGTTGATCCTTCTATTCTGCTTTTGAATTTATGCTTTGTCTTATGTGTGTACGGTTATAAAACTATTTCAACGATGTAGTTATTTAGTAGTACTTAATACATTCTAAACTACTGGGCTTATACATTTTTCTTTTTAGTTTTTTTGGTTTTTACGCAGTCGGGTTTTTTATTTTTATTTATTAATTTTTTTTAAAAAAGTGAAAAGCAGAAAAAAATCTCACTTCAACAAAAACTTGAGAGGAAATAAAACACAAAAAAGACGTTGAAATTGTTCTTTTTTTATGTTCTAGTTCACTGTACAATCTGAAGAGTGAAGATATTTAAAAAAAATTTTTTTTTTTTGCTAATTTAGTTGTTACTAGGGTTTGCAATACCGGACCAAAAATGCAATACCGATATTCGGTATTATTTCAACGTGATACCGGAATACCGGTATTAGAAATTTCTCAAGAAACATTCAAAAACATAACTTTTTACTGCCATATTTTACTGTTTTGTGCAAAAAGTGCATTATTTACTTAAAGTAATCAAATGTAAAATGAAGGAACAAATATCAAACCGTAAAGTGGGGCCAATTTCGGGTATACCCGAAATTGGTTGAACCCGAAATTTCATACTTTTTGCGAGTATTACACTGAATGCTTTGTTAAACCCATAATGTGAACTGATAAACTTGTTTTTACCACTTTTCAGACTTTGTGATACCACCTAAAGCCTTTTTTAAACAACGTTAACTCTTTTTTTTTTTTTTCGATTTTTAAAAATAGGGTTCAAGTAGCTCCGCGCTGGGGCTGTTTGATCATACTCACCAAATCCATTCGAAAAAGCTGTAAAACAGGTGGTGGTATCAAGCACGGAAAAAAAAACTCAAAACGTACATTCTAGTGAGTAAACTATTTATATAAATTGCAAATTATTTACATAAATTAATATATAATTAACGTGTACATAAAAACGTATTTTTAGGCAAGAATAATTTCTCAAATAGAAGCATAATCTAACTACAGTTAAAACCAATTGAAATGCTCATTATTTAAACATTAGAAAAAAGGAAAACTCCTCAATTTAATGGCTTGGGTGGATTTTTTCTCTCTGATATTATTTAATGCCTGCTCTTCCTCGCTACTAAATACTACTAGTACAGTAAAATTAGGCCAAAAAATGGCCAAACCCAAACATCCAAAAAAAAAAAGTGAAACCTGTTGCAAATTACTTCTTACCCTTCCAGCAAGAAGGGGTAAAAAGTCCCAGCACTTTGCGCGTCGGGTTTTGGGGGGAAGGGGGGGGAGACGAAATAATCCTCTATTTAAATAAAAATAATTTCTATTACTTAAAAAAAATTCTGAAACCTCGCAGAAACCACTCTTTAATAGTAAAACAATAAATTCTCACATAAAAAAATTCTAATTAACCGGGTTGTACAGGCGGGGGGGGGGGGGGAATGGGGGGGGGGTGTCCATGGAGCAGCTTTGCGTCATTGGAATTTTTAAGGCAGTTTTTTCAAGGGGTATTTCTTTCTTTATTGAGGACTTTTATTCTTGATGGGTACTCCGTCACACTTAAGGGGTGCGCCATCGCTTTGAGGGGGGGGGGGGAACCCTGAATTTACATTCCAAAATCACAGTGAGTGCACATTTGCAGTGAAGTTCACGAAAAAATTTCCCTGACTTAAACTTTTCCGAAGTACAAAATGCCTCACAATGATATGGTAATGTCAGAATGATAATTCTAAAAGATCTAAGCGAGCTCAGTAACCAAATTATTTGTGACTGGAGTTATTAAACTGTTTAGAGCGCTGGAAAAAAAAATTCCTCTGCAGCATAAAAAAAGCCCAAATTGACCAAAGTTTCCCTACTTCTTCTTGATTAACTTACTTCAACTTTTCTACAATCTTTTGCCATCACCGTAAGGGTGGGACAAACCGGAATTGCCAATAGTGAGACGGGCAATGCTGCAATTCTGCACCCTCTAAGTCGGTGGGGGTTCTCATTTGCAAACACCAAGCTACCTCTCTTTTACGCAGCTGGTTATGTGAATTATGCTAAATATGCGGACATATACTTGCAACTCTGAAACTTTTGAGTACATTATGCGATTTAAAAAAAAATTGATCACATCAAACATCAGCTATCCATCGATCTAACGCAGTGACAAATTCAGGTGGTCTAGAACCTGTAGTGATTCAACGATAGAACAAGTCTTGATGAGAGCAATGAGCAATACATCAATAGAATGCTAAATATTTACACCTTTTTGTCTCTCAGTTTGGAAATCTCAATCCGTTTCTAAAGCCCCAGAAGTTTCTTCCCTCTCAAGTTGGTATGGGTATTGCTCGCTGATGATAAGGTGAGTTGCGATAAGACCTTTAACGTTCGGGTAGTAACATCAAATCATATTGAAGTCAAACAATTTTGTGGCATTTCTTTGTAAAGGAGGTAAGCAGTTATGTCTTTAGCTTCTGTTACGAGAGTAGTTACTATCTGTAAAGATGTGTAAGCCCAAACCATCTTTTACACCGAATGGTATGAACAGTAAAGATGGAATAACAAATTGCTAAAAACTTCTGGTACGAGTTATGCGCTGATCCTCCATCAGTATTCGATGAATCTGGTTTCAGAAGGAAAGAAATCCTGTATCGTTAAAGTACTATTATCTGAAGCAAAAGGTTCATCCAAAATCACAGAACGAACAGCTGGTGTCATATATGAGGCAGTGAGAAGCAAAGGGATGTAAGTGGACATTTTCAAGTTTTGAATAAAACGCGTTTAAAGATAAGATCCTAGGTAGACTTTCATTGATTTTTTTTTCTAAATCATGCTGTATAGAAGCAACTACCAGGTCTACTAGGACCATTTCTTGCCCCAAGATATAGGAGAGGTTCACCAACCATTTGTACTGTTATCTCCAAATTTTTAATTTTGCCCTTTGCTTCTCACTGCCTCATATGTAATAGAAGGAAGATACCCGCTTGAACATATTTTTGATAATGATATGTAAGTTTCAAGGAAATATGCCAGCAATGCAGCGTGTAGGTCACTTGTAAGTATGGGAAAGCTAGTGTCATTTTTGATGGGTGTAAAGAAAGCACCACAGAAATATAAATGAAGTCCTATTACAACAGCCAAGCCTTCTGCTCTAGAAGACTTTCTGCGTCTCAAATCTTGTGCTTGCTCTGAAGGGTTCATTGGATATAATGAATGTTTGAAAAGTTTGAAAGTAGACTGAAGTGCTCAATTATATGCACAAACTGTGTTAGACATAGCTGCAACAATAACGATTTTGCGGAGGATCTAGATTCCACAAAACATCTTGATAACGAATACTTTTTGTTACAAGCTTAGGAGAAATCATTTGAAAGCAAAAAACAGTTCAGCGTTATTTTTCTGGCCATTTAATCAAATGTGCACCATCAGAGGGGGTGGGGGGGGGGGGGAGGATAATATTTTAGTACATAATTTCGTTTTGGGACGTGAGCTACTGTTCTTATGGGGTGGACAGTCCTGATTTATGCATTTTAGATTTGCATGAAATAATACTTCTACTTGAAATAAAAGAATAAAAGGTGGGGGGGGGGGGTGAGGATTTATTTTATTTGGCAGAGGGGGGGGGGTGTTGTAGCTTTGAGAGGAGGTGCACCATCGCTCTTGGAAAATGGACATACTTGATTTCTAACAATTTTCTTAGCATAAAATAATGTTTCCATATGAAATGTATGGAGGGGGTTTCGGGGGTACTGCTTCGCTTTACGGGGATAGGAGGGCTCTGTAGCATTTGTGGGTTTTGTCATCCCTCTTGGGGGTCAAACACCTTTAATTTTATGCTTTTAAATTTAGTATAACATAATATTCTCACTTTAAATTTATTCTAAAAATTCTGAAAAAATACTCAAAACTGCAATTTTTAGATGCCCCCCATTCCAAAACCCGACGCACAATGGGGTGGGACTTTTTACCTGTTCTTATTGGGAGGGTAATAAACAATTTGCACCAGGTTTAGCTTTTTTTTTTTGGATGTTTGGGTCCGACCCCTATTTTTACTGTACTATACAGGATGCGTAGGCTTGTTTTGTGAACGATCTTTTAATTTCCTTTTTAGAGTTGATATACTTAAGTCAAAATGAGCTGATGCCACGCTCTAAGACATTTCCCCGGAATTAGTTGAATCTGGCCACAATTATAATTTTTCCTCTTAATAATCCGCATTATTTCCTACTTCAAGGGGTTTTCTTTTTACTTTCGGACCCTTTTTATCCGCAGATCTGCCAGTAAATGGGTATTAATAGTAACTAACCCCTTCATTTAAAAAAATTACAAACCTTACTTTTTGAACGCTGCGCTGGGTTCAAGTAGACCCATTTTAAGGCAACCAGCGCACTTTTACTAACGTCTATTAGTTGCTGTGTTTATTATAGAGCTATAACCTTTAAACACTGCAATAGAATGCAAACATAAAACTATCTTGACCTTGATGATATTAGATGTTTCCATGAACTTACATGTGAAAGTTTGCAGACACTAAAAACAACTGTTTAGACAACTTCCAATCATAACCTTAATCAGAAAAAGACGGGAATAGCAGAAACTTTGTTTCATTCTTCAGCCTCTACCTAGTACTGCTACCTGTCATGGAGAAAGTTTTTTAAGTCAATACAATGAGTTGAGTTTTATAGGACCATTACAGATTTTAAACACTTTCTTCTCATGGGTTCAAGTATCCCCACCTTACGGTACTCACTTTAGTGAAAAAAATTTCCTGCAGTAGAAAATATTCTTTCTGAACAAACGCAAGCCGATGGCGCGGTTAATAATGTGCGAAACACCTCTAGTAGCCGGGAAGTCGTTCATCTTCGAATAATTTGGTCTTTAAATTTTTAGGTTACAAAAAAATTATTTTTGTGAGTGTGGGTGTTTCTTTTGTATTGTGGGTAGTTTTTTATTTTATTATTTTTTTATCGTTATTATTTCTAGCCGAACAGTTACTATTATATAAATTGTAACAGTTCTTCAAACAGCAGTTCGTTTCCAGTATTAACATCTTCAACAATTTTCTCGTTTTCTTCGTTTACTTTTTTTTTTTTTTTTCGAAATTCTTTACTATCGTGTAAATTTCTGAAAATGTGTTCCGATTATTCCCAGCTCTAATAAACTATAGAGGGCACTGCAGCCACCGTCTAATGGCGGATGAAAAAGGTAAAACTAACGCACGCCGCACAGTGGGGCGAAAACGACAAAAACCGCTTAAAAGGGTAATTTTTTTTCTATACTCAACCAATTGCGGATAAATATATTTGCACAGGCCTATATCTTAGGCAATCAGAACTGGAATTTTAGAGCCCTTCGTCCACTACAAAGCTAAAGATAGCCTTTAGAAGGTGAAGAACCATGAACGAAGGGGATTTAAACAAATTGCTTTGAAGCAATCTATATATATTTTTTCTTATTAATGGCGGGTATATTTAATTTCTCTCGTGTCCGACGATAGTAAAAGAACAAAAAGAAAGAATAATCGAATATTCAAACAGTTAATTGGTTTTGATCAGTACCGAAAACTGGGGAATTCAAAGTTATTTTTTTCAAAACGCTCTACAAAAAAATGTCCTCTTATGTCCTCTTAGAAATTAATATTAATTAGTCACCAATGGTCTGTAGAAATACCCTGAAAAGGAATTAGCTGCGTAAACCTGCGAACTTTGGACTAAGAGCCCAAACAAATCGAGAAAAATCCATTATAACATGCCTGAGTAAACAAACAAGCGAGAGAGGTTTAAAAACACTTTTAAGCGCTTTTTGGCGTTTTCGCCCCACAGTGCGCCGTAGCGTATAAAATGCTAATAAGTGTGGTAATTTTTGTTTGCAGTATTTTTTTTTTTTTAATTTATTCTTTTGAAAATATTTTGTTACGTCCTGTGGATATTTTGACCACGTAGAAAGAAATGAGAAATCAAGAAGCATTATTAAACGTTAGAAATTTAGTGCAAATTACGCAATTCGTAGTTCTGAAGCAGCCATTTCCACTATGTCGAATTCAAAATTTATCAATTCTTGATGGAACTACATTTTCATTGTGGCTATAAGACAGAAAAGAACAACATTTAATTCTAGATAACTTAAGTATATGACAATGCGATTGATTATCAAAAGAGGAGGATGATATATCTTTGTTTTGTTTGGCAGCGATAATTGTTTCACCTGTGTAGCTGAGTTATTTCTCAAATTGCCGAATTGGTAAATTTTAATTTTTCTGTTCCGTAAGTTTCTAATTTCTCGATTAAATGATTTAATTCTGTCATCCTATGCAAACTATCAATGACTCTCACGGATATTCGATGATAGTTTTCTTTTTAATCGATCTTCCATCAAGCCCGGATTACCCAATAGGCCAACCTAGGCCCTGGCCTAGGGGCGCAAGCCAAAAAGGGCGCATACCACGGAGGAAAAAAATGAACAACTCCTTGGGGGGGGGGGGGGAGATGAAAGCAGCGTGCTAGTATTTGGAGAATAAAAATCCAGCTAGAACAGATTGCAACCTGTCAACCTGAGCAGAAAAAAAAAAAACAATTATAGAAGAGGGGGCGTAATGCTTGAATCAAGGTACCATTTCTTGTCAAAATAGATAATATTCCAGGGGTGCAGACTCCAAGAGTCCACCCCCACCGGCATCAAGCAGAAATATAAAACCACAAAATAGGGCCGAATTTTTAAAAATTGAGTTAAGCTTAACAAAAAGAACAAATTATACTGCTGTGTTTTTGTTCTTACATATTTGTGTTTTGACTTTTGCTAATATTTTCTCTGCTTTTTTTTTCTCGCGGAATTATTTTATGGTAAAACACCGAAGTAAAAGTTGATATTTTCCGCTAAGTGTTTCTGTTAAAAAAACTGAAGCATATTTTTTTGAAAGTTACACACTGAAAATTTGGCCTTGCTTGCTCCCCTCCCCACCCAATTTTGTGCCCGGTGTTTGAGCACCCCCACTGGTTTTCAAAACCCGGCGCCACTGTAAATTTTCAATATCTTTGATATGAACAATGATTTGTTGAAAATAAAACTTGTTCATGAAACAATTTTTCTCTTGATGTCTTTAAATCATGTCAGTAGGTATATATTTTGCAATTAATAATTTATTCATTCATGTTTAGTTTTGACAGTCAATAAAATAGCGGCACCCGAAGTTTAAATTTTTGAAGGGGTGAAATTAATTTACCGAATGAATCTTCAATTTTACGAAATGACAAAACACGAGTAAAGCACAATTACACGTGTAGCAAAATCTAACGAAAAGAGACAATAGACATCCTTTTAAAGAATATTGTAATGTTGTCTCTAAATTTTCCGAACCTTCAGACATTGTTTGGCGAATAAGGAAATTTTGGGGTGTTCACAGTGACCTCCTGTGGCCTTTGCCAGTAATATCCCCTATTTTGTACACAAAATATTTACCATAGTCTGCTTTAGTTCTCTACACACACAAGCATTGCGTATATGTTCCTAATAAATAATTTCTTAGACACAATTTTCTATCTTTTCCTTTATAATTGTCTTTGCTATTAGGTTTTATTTCCAACATATTATTTTTCTAAGTATTTTTTTTTTCAAAATATCATCTTGAAGATCACAACAAAGTAGATAAAAATACATGGGATACCCCGAAATATGAAAGAAAACTTAAATACATTTATAAATAGAGAGACACCAGCAGTTCTTTAAATCTTTTCAAAGTAAAAAATGAAACTATCAAGGAATTCAAGAGTCATGATATTTAAATGGAAATAAAAAGGAAAAAAAAATACTTAAAGATATCATTGCTAAACATCATCTCAGCTGAAACCGGTAAAAGCTTTTTCTTAGGCAGGCACGTAGCTAGAACTTTGTTAAGGGGGGGAGGGGGGTCCAAGGTTGCGCGAACTTCAAAAGAGGAGGCATGCTAAAGCAGAATTAGTAGCTGATAATTACACAAGACTAAGATAAATCCAATTAAAACTGATCATTAAAATATGATAATCAACTAAAATTAATTAAATAATTCAAATTAATAGAGTCATTAGTTAAAATTAGTTAACAAAATGTTTATGTTAAGTGGTAAATTAATTATTGTCAGTTTGTAAATTAACATTAAACTGAAAGTTATCACATACAAAGTTTCCAAATATGGGTGAACCTCTGTCCTCCTGAAAATAAGTGATATATTTTCTATTAATAAAAAGGGCACAATAAAAGAACAACGGAAAACGAAAACTGTTCTAGAAATTACTTGGAAAATGCATGCGATAATTTAATAAAATACTAAAGCTTTGTAATATATTTCAACAAAATATGTACATTTGTACTTATGCCATTTTATTTGAAAACTAGAAAGTCACCCGTCAAGGCATGACGGGTGAAAATTGCTTCAACTCTTCTTCATTTGAACGAAGCAATTGCCTGTTTGGTGATATTTTGATAGTTGAAATTTTAACTCTAACACCAGTGGATTAACCCTAAACTCCAGTAGATAGCGTTCATTATTTTCGTTTCTTCATTCCTCTGATGTGACACAGTCTTACCAGTAAAACTGTTCAAGTTACCGGATCGAGTTCAGCCTTGTCACAATAAAGTCTTTCCTTGCATGTTAAACATTACCAAAACATATTATCGAATTACATATCATGCCGTGGTGCGAATTCATTGTTGAAACATGCGGCTTACTCAATCATCGGCATTATTTATATGAGGATAAATAAATCTTTATCTATGGAGTCGAATGTATAACTATATGAATGTTACATAACGTAACCCTGTCCGATTTGAACAACATTTCTGGCAAAATCCCACAACTCTCTCAACGAAATTATTAACAAGGTTTCATTTAAAAAGCTTGAATTAGTTTTTATTTATTTACATTTATAATATTCTTTTGATAACACGAAATAGAATGATATTTCAAATCTTATCCGTTTTCTAATTATCATTCCTAATCATCAATTAAAAGCTTGAACAAACTATTAACTCTTTGAGGGACGGAGGCTTCCTTTGTTGCAACCATTTTTTATATATATATTTTTGAGCAATCACGATTGCTTATTGCTTTCATTTGACTGTTTTTGATGTTAGCTGATTTTTCCCACCGCCACCCTCTGCACCATAACCGTGGACAGGCGGGCTCCTCACGCTGCTGCTCCTATAGCGAAAGCCGTCTCCAGGTTGCATCCATGTCCTACACACACGCGCATACATACACAACTACACACACACACACAAACACACATACATACAGACACTTACACATATAACACACACAAAAACCTAAACACACACACACAAAACTACCCACACTTTCATGCCTGCACACAGACACAAACACACGTATCCCACCCCCCCACACACACACACACTCGTGATTGCGAAAAACATAATTTGAATTCAAGATGTCGAAATTCAAATTAATTTTTTTTTATTTCTTTCTTCAGCCAACTGACACAGTGATTTCAGTTAGCTGAAAAAAAAGAGAAGCAAGAAATAAATGGTGTTCTCAAGTGAAGTCGCTGTTCCTGAAAGGGTGAAAGCTGTTCGAAAAAATTTTAAATATCGGAAAAGGCGTATTGCCGTTTTTTATCATTATTTTTTTCTTTCTAACGGGGCTGTGTTAGAGGCTTTAGCCTTTTGCGGAACAAGTGCGAACCAACGATATATCATCCAGTCATTCATATGCCACCATTAAAGCGCGGATGTGAATGTCACAGGAAAATTTGATGCCCAGTTTCCACCAGATGGAGACACCTGAGCTTTCTTCGATGCGAAACTGCAAAAGGAATTTAATTTTGTCAAGAGTATTCACAAACAAACGACCTAAGGGATCTTTTACATGCCGATTAATGAAATGTATACCTAATGAATTAAATTAAGCATCTGTGTAATTTTATTTTAACAACAATACATATCATATTTTACGACGCAGGTAATGATTTTTTTTCTTCAATACGATGTTAGCAAAACACTCTATTGCAAGAAATAGTAAATATCTTTAGCTTAAAGAAAATAAGTGTTTAAAAAGAAAGGCAATATATAAAAGAAAAGCTCAAAAACATTTACCTCGTATTCACCTTTTTTGTTTCTTTGCTTGTAACGCAGTAAATAGCGGTAATTTTCACCTAGTAATTTAAAGTTAAATGCACATGCCTGTTTTTTGTTACGTTTAATGCTACATTCACAATTTACTAAAGATGGATGCATAGATGCTAAATAAATAAGTCCTTAGTACAAAGCCAGTGAATACAGGGGTGCCCATCCCCCCCAAGCTCAATGGCGCAAATTCCCCCCCCCCCCCCAAAAAAAAAATTTTCTCGCTTTCGAATTGGGTTAAACATAACAGTTTTTAGAGTGTATAATTTCCAGTCAAATTCACGGGGGGGGGGGGGGTAGCGCAAGCAAATACCATTTGAATTGGAAGGTTGTTGGATTGCTGACCTGCCTTGCCTTCCCTAATTTTAAAACGTGGACCTTGACTAAACAAGTTTCGGGTACCCCTGAATTTAGCTACACCTTATTATTATTTTGTCAAACGTATTAATAATTACAGACACAACTTTCTGGCTTGGGATGGAGCCATTACTAGATGCATATACAATATGAACCGTGAAACGGAAATTTATTGTCCCTTAAATAGGGGGTGCGGGTAGTTTCTCCCCCGAAAAATTTTCGAAATTTTAATTTTAAAACCAGTTTTACACGATCTCTGGTGATGTTAGGGGAATAAAAGGTTTGGTGGTCCCTTCCCGGTAATTTTTCGATATTGAAACTTTAAAAGTGCAACTGTAAATAGTCTACCGTTGTGTTAAGGAGGACTTTCCTTTGTTTTCAAAATTGTAGTTCTAAAACCGCAGTTTTAGATATCTGTGGTAAGGAAAGAAGAGATCATAGGGCTCGTCCCTGGAAAATGTTCAAAATTAAAGTCTTAAAAACGCTATCTATGGTTGGGGGACAAGCAGTTTTCTGAAACTGAAGTTCTAAAGTCGCAATTGTAGCCGACCTTTGTGACGTTAAGAAAAAGAGTTTTCGGAAGCTCTCCCGGAAATTTCTCGATATTGAAGCCCTAAAATCCAAATTTTAGACGACTTTTTAATAATGTTGACGAGAGTGGGGAGGAGGGAGAGGGACGCTTCTCTTAAATTTCCGAACTGTAGCTTTAGAAACGCAGTTTTGATATATCTTGATAATGTTAGCGGAAGGTGAATTTCGGTGGCATTCCCCCGGCAATTTTTTGAAATTGATACTCCAAAAACGCAATTCTAGGCTTGTCTTTGATCGTGTTAAGGAAAGAGGGGGGAATCAGGGGTTCTCTCCTATAAAGTTTTTAAAATTGCATTACTAGAAACGCTGTCTTAGATGACTCTTGATGATAAAGAGGGTGTCATTCTGGCGTTACAGTGGGGGCGCTCTCCTGGAAGTTTTCCAAAATTGAAGTCGCATAGCGAAAAAAGATGGATCACACACACCATGACAGATATTTTTCGGAAATCCTCAAAAATGAATTCAGCTCAACTATTCTGCACACATCGAAAATCAGAACTCAAGAATTTTAGCGAATCAAATATCCTTCTATACATATCAGCTATGGGAGAAAGTAAATATGATTTACGAAAAATAATTTAAACACCTTAAAACCAACATCACTGAAAGTTTTAATAAAAATCATCTAATGATAATTTGAAACGATCAGTTTAAAAATGGTAGAGAAGATGGGAGTAAAGTGAAATGAGAAAATTCTTTATAAGCTTATTAAGCTAGTTAATGAAGAAAATATATAAATTGTCAATTGGAGGGATAAAAATGTGTAATTCGCAAACTTCAAAACTTGTTCTTAACGATTGAATCAATGAAAGACTAGAGCATACTGGTCAGACTTATAACAATCAATAAAACATTTTTGACCTCCCTCCCTCGCATCAATGTCACACGTATTCATCATGCAGAATAGTGCTACTTCCAGAAAATTTATCAGATACTGAAAAGAAATCAAATCGTCTGATCCAACTTTGAAACGGACACCAACTTTATGCGGTCTGTGATGCTCCTTTCATTGAAAAAGAGAAACGGTCATTAAATTTTGGAAAGAGTACCAGGGCCGTCGCTAGTTCAAAAACTCGGGGGGGCGGGGGGGGCGCTTTTGGCGGCCCTTTAATTTTTTCAAACTCATGTTTAAATATGCAGAGAGAGAGAAGATTTGGCTTCTCGTTTAGCAGGGATAGTCATACTACTAGACTTTAGTACTAGTAATATAAATGATCGTAAGGATAATATTCAATCAGAATCAGGGTGTCGGAGGGTTACCTTCTTGCATTATTTCGCAATTTGACGACATAAAACCGCAGTTTTAAACTATATTTTAAATTTGGGGGGGGGGGAAGAGTTCCAGCATAGCCTCTCCCAATAATTTTTCCAAATTTAAGTTCCCAACACAATCGTACGTTATATTTAATTATGTTCAGGAAGAGGGGTCCGGGAGCTCTCCCTCGGGAATTTTCAAGACTGTTATCTGAAAAACACAGTTTTAGACGATCTATGGCGATGTTAAGGGAGGAAGAGACTCGGGGTCACCGTTCTATAATTTTTCAAAATGCAAACTGTAAGCACGCATTCCCAATTGTGAATAATTTGTGATTGTGACGAAAGGGGGGGGGAGTTTTGACGGGGCTCGCGACCAGAAATGTTTCGTAATTGAAGCACTAAAAGCGAGATTTAAGACATTTTTCGATGATGTTGTCGAGCACTCTCGAAAAAAATTTCGATCCGTAGAAACCGCAATTTTAGACAATTTTTGGTAATGTTAATGAGTGGAGAGATTCGCAGTCCTCCCCTGGCAAATTTTCAAAATTGAAATTCAATTAAAGCTATCATAAAAGATTTATTAATACTAGACGTTATGCTAAAAGATGGGGTCTGAGAACATTTTTCCGGGATTTTTTCAAATTTTAAAAACTCATTTCTAGGCCAGCTTTGGGGACGTAAAAAGAAGGGTTAGGAGTTCCGCACTCTTCCTTTCAGTTTGGCTATGTCCTTCTTAGATTCGTTGTCAATTTTAATTATTGATAAACATATTGTGGTAATATTTTCTTCCAATTTTCCTTTGCCAAACACGATTATTTGCTTGGATTTTCCATAACAAAACTTTCAATTTCTCCCCTAATATTTTTGCTTTCTTGCAATACAAGCGTTTGCAGCCTTTAAAAAAAAAAAGAACTTTTAATATTTTGAACAGATGTGGTAATTTTTTGCGATATCTTAGGTCTCTATTCCACTTTATTTTATTTTAAATATGCCACCTGCATCTCTTGATCTAGCTGTGATTTACATACGATTTTTACATTCAAAAATTAAGAACTTTTGGTGTGAGTTATTCATTTCAATACTTTGAATCTCTCTTTGCATTTAACTGTTATTATTATTTTTTTTCCTCTCTATTTCAAATTTATTTCGGCAACCCATACATTTTTCTCCACTTAGCAATGATTTTCAGGACAATATTTTTCATTAAAAAAAAAAAAAAATAATAATAATAATTACATGTGGGGAATTTTTCTGCGAGCCCTGTTCTATGGACTGTTCCAATGAAGCTGTCCTATTTATTTATGTTTTTTTTAAACTGAAGAACCATGAAGCATAGTTTTGTATAACCAAGGCCGCCGAGTGACAAGACGTGCATACCCATTCCGCGACCTAGTGAAAAGTGTATTTTACTGAATACTTTTTTTTTTTTTTTTTTGCGTTGAAAAAATGTTTAAAGCGTACATTTCCGCGACTCTTAATAAAAGAAAATCGTGGATGTTCCTAAATTGTATTTTAAAATTACATTTTCTATTCAAATTTTACAGAAAAAATACTTTTTGGCACTATTATTTCAATTGTTCATTTATAATTACTATTTTAATTTTTTAAAACAGCGAAGAGTTTTCCTTTCTTTTCGTTCGTTTTCATCGCTAAAATGAAATTGGCGGCCCCACCTCTGAAAAACTGGGGGTGTAGCACCCCCGCCCCTTTTCGCGATGGCCCTGAAGAGTATGTGAAAAAAGTATTATTAATGCATCTATTTCTTGTTGAATAAGTTTAAATATTTTTTCTTTCCAAAATTCAAAAATTTCATGTTCTAAAGAAAAAAAAAAGTTAAAAAAAAAAATCCCCCCCAAAAATTTTGATGGCGCAACTTGCGCCATAATCCCCCCCTGTGGGCACCCCTGAGTGAATAACAATCAGAAAATGTATTCCAATGATGCAAATACAAATATGTTTTATGGAACAACATCGAATAAGATTTTTTTTCGTCAATTAAAAACTGTTTTTCTTTTGGGATCATAGAATCACAATTCAATAAGATTTAAAAGTAATAATTTCTAATAAATTACTTATTACATGCGTTAATATGGCCGAACTTGTAATTTCATAAACTGATCAGAGTAAAATATTCAAGTACTTTTCAATTTAATTTTTCTCTAAAATTTTGATACCGTAAAAAGTTTGTTACATCAACTTCAAGTTTTATTTATTTATTTATTTATTTATTTATTTTATTTATTTTACCTTCAAACACGAATTCTTTTGGGGCATTTAATATGTTCCATGATCATGCTTAAATATTGGGGGGAAAACATCAGTAAAAAAATCTACGTAATTTGTTACTCAGAAAGGAGAGAGATGCTAAAAGTAATCTAAAAGTTCAAATAAAATTTTTATCAAAATATAAAATGAATCTGAAATGAACCATGCCAAAAATATAGAGTTAAAATGCAAAAAAAAAAAAAAATCAATAATTATTTTTCTCATCCTCAAACACACGAAATGTGTAGAATTTCTTTTTTCGCTGCTGGCTTAGAATCTAAAATTAGTTTTTAAATGAAAAACACATTAACACGTAAAATTGCTCGTATTATCAAGAAAACTTAAAAAGGGAGCACTGCGACTTACCTAGTTTGGGTAAACTTAATTTTCTTTTGCATACAATTTTGTTCAAGTTATGTTTCCTATAAGTATGACGTAGATAAAAACTGCGTGTTAAAACAGAAAAGAATCGGAATTCAATTACTGATTCACCAGGAACGCATCTCACTCTGGCTGTCTTTTGTACAACATGCGTCTACGAAATCCACGAAAATCCAAAAAGAAAAGAGAAAGAAATAAAGAAAACCACGCCAATGAGACTGTGGGATACGGCGGAAGTGGCAATAAATGCTTGTTTTTACTTTGCCAATGACAATTTGATGGACCAAGGAGAGGGGCTGAATTTCAAGGTCACAGGACCCAGCTGGTTTGAAAGTCGAAAGGGACATTTCCCCGTTTCGGACGGAGTAGGTGACACAGCAAAAAGCAGACGAAAATTGGGAACCTGCAGTTGTTGCACGAGGTTCTCGTGTTCTGAATTGACTCAAGCGCTGAGAAAATTGCCGATTACTGGGAATATTTAAGGGGAGAGAATGCTGCGTTTTATAAAATCATTATCTTTCGGAAAAATTTTGTTGATGCGAGATGCAACAACTGAGAAAAAAGGAGAGGGGTCTTTCGGAAAGGGGGGG
The DNA here is from genome assembly GCF_026930045.1 of Uloborus diversus. Lineage (NCBI taxonomy): Eukaryota > Metazoa > Arthropoda > Arachnida > Araneae > Uloboridae > Uloborus > Uloborus diversus. Next base: position 104,572,935 of record NC_072735.1, read on the forward strand.
GGGTCCGGACCCCATGGACCCACCCCTTGGCTACGTTCTTGTCTTAGGGCCACACATTTGTTTTCCAAACAGACAAAAGTTTTGAGGCGAAAAATTGAAAATTTCATTATGGGAAACCAAAACTGTTAAATGTTTTTGGAAAAGAAAAACTTGGGCAAGATGTTTTACAACATATTTTAAGAAATGAATGAAAATTTCGGGACGTAGCAATGTGGGGAGGGAGGCGTTTTCTGAACCTAATCCCATCATGTTACATCATCAAAGGTAACCTAAAATTGCGAATTTTATATATTTAATTTCAGAAAATAGTCCAGATTCCCCTAACCCAGTTCTACTAACATCTTCAAAGTTTATCTGAGCTTGCTTTTTATGAAACGCCAATTTCAAAAAGTTTCCGAGTGACTACAAGTGTCTCTTATTTTTTGAACATCCTCGAAGACTGCCAATAATTTTTTTTATGGGACCTCAACTTCGAAACATCTGTGCAGGAGCGCCCCCCGCCCCCTCCCATTTCCATTTTGAATTTAGTCTAAAATTTTGGAAATTTTCCGAAAGAAAGTCCTCAAACCCCATCTCTTCACACTGCACCATCAAATCCTTTAGAAGTCCTACGAATGCATATTTAGAATTTTTAATTCAAAAACTGTTCAGGGGAAAGCCTTTATATCATAATAGATCGTCGAAAATTTTGTTTCTAAGGCTCAAGACCGAAAAATTTCCAGGAAAGTGACATTGACTTCAATATCCCCCCCCCCTTCCCCAACTCATTTAAAATCGCCTAAGATTAGGACCTGAATGTAAAAAAAAGAAAAATTATAATATGTGAGCCGCAGACATCAGCCTTTCTCCAACATAATTAAAATTGTGTAAAGTTGTGTGTTTTTAGGACTTGAAATTTGAAAAAATTTACGGAAGAAAGTTACCGAATTCCTACTCTTCTCCTTTTGTTATTAAGAATGGCTTACAATAAAGTATTTAGGTTTTCAATTTCGAAAACTTTCTGAGGGAGCTTGTCTTAACCCCACCCATTTCTTTAACATCATACATGATGTCTTCGAATGTTTCGGTCTTTAATTTCAATTAAGTTTCTTGTTAAAGTCACCGATCGCCCAATCATCAAAAAAATATCCTCTAAAATTCTGTTTTAGGACCTTAATTTCTTCGTTCTTTCCCAGCATCATTAAAGTTTTTCAAAAATTTCGTTTCATGACTTTAATTTCGAAAAGAGAGGGGAGAGTTCCCTAACTCATCCCTTCCTGTAACATCATCAAAGATGACCGTTACTTTTAGTTAAATCGAATTAAATGACCTTAAATTGCATTTCTGAAGCGTCAGTTTTAAAAATTTCCGGGGAGCACTCGCAAATCTTCACTCTTCTGAACATCACTATGGGAAAATGAAACGAGCTGATGTGTGCCTCACATGACTTCCTTTTACCCCAATTTAATGTAATTTTCCCATTATTGGTAATTTTAATGTGATTCAATAGTTTACTCTCTAAATATCACCAACAGAGACCAAATTGAAACCAGGTTTTGAAAAAAAAATAATCGCCAAATTTGTTGCCAAGTTGGCGACAAAACTTGGCGACCAAAAGACTGACGATATATCGCCACGTGTCCGCCAAATTGTAACACCACTTGAGTTTACATCGAAATTAACAATAATTTCCCCCCCAAAAAGGGGCGAAAGACCCCCTTAAAAACACCCGAATGCAACCAAAAAAGGAGGTGCACAACTAAACCCTACTAGGAGTCTACGTACCAAATTTCAACTTTCTAAGACATACCGTTCTTGAGTTATGCGACATACATACGCACATCCGCATATCCGCACATACATACTTTTACGAACATACAGACGTCACGAGAAAACTCGTTGTAACTAACTCGGGAATCGTCAAAATGGATATTTCGGGTGTCTATACGTTCTTAGGCACTTATCCACGTGTGGTCGAGTCGAAAAGAAAACTCAACATTCATTCGGGGGTGAGCAAAATGCAAATTAAGGTCGATTTTTGAGTGAATTTTCTTTCGCGAATACAATACTTCCTTTTTTGTAAAAGAAAGTAAAAATAAAACCCATCCCTCAATTCTCAAACGGGAGAAGGGGTGTAAAATTTTCACTTATCCCCTGGACGCTGCTACAACTCTGAGAAAGACGGGGGGGGGGGGAGTTCTCTATACAGTTCGGATATGTGAAAGGGGTGGGAGGGCGTAATCTTTAAGCTTGGCCTAGGGCGTAAATAGACGTTAATCCGGCCCTGTCTTCCATTATTTCTTTAAACTTTTCGAATTCTGTAAAATCTTTCATCTTCCTACCGTTTTTATCCACTCAACATAAAAATGGCTATACAAAAAAACCAAATCCCGCCAAGGGTTCTTTCCTTGCATAGTACTAAAACTATAACCCTAAGCAATTTTTTGGCGTAACTGTTCAACTGTTCAGCCGATTATGTGAGTAATAAAGTAAAGTTGGCGCACTATTTTAGCAATTAAAATTCTGGTTTTTTTTTTTTTTTTTTTTTTTTTTCTTTTCTTTGTTGCTGGTTTAAATTCTAAACTTTCTTTCTCGGTTAAACAGTTTTCATTTTATTTTCAAGAATTTTTTTGCATACTGTCCATTCCAACAAAATGCTGCAGTGACATTTAGTTAGTTAAATTAATTAATTTTTAAAAAGGCGAAAGATGGAAGCCTAATTTTTCAGCTAACGTAATCAAATTGAGCTTTAGGTTAAAACAAAATTCTCACGCATACACATTCACACAAAACAATAAAAAAATGATTCCTGGTAAAATTTTACTCTCTTTCAAAAAAAAAAGAAGCTTCGAACAGACGAGCATATTCGTTGCTACTTTCATGCCAATGCAAAGTTTGTTAATCCATAGTTTTTTTCTGTTTACATTTTCGCAATTTACAACAATCAACTTACTTTTTGATGGGAAATAATGGAAACGAACATTATTTTGAAAAGCTCAAGAATACCATTTAGGGACAAAACAATGTCTGTTGGTGAAAGCAAGGCTTCACTCGATGCGTGTCTTATCAGGCTCAGTCATTTCTCAAAAGATCAAAGGCGCCGCCTTGCCCGTAAGATGGCGCTGTAGTATAACCGGGGGAAATCATTTGTTTACATTAGTTAACGTATTATTTCTGCTGTAAAAAGTGATGTTTTTTCAATCTTTAACTTAAAATTTCATTGATATGGTTAACCGATGTGTAGTACAGGTGAATTGATGCCGGAACTTCGTACTAGGTTTGTTTTTCAAGGAAAATAAATTCCCTTTTTTTCAGGTAAGCTGGTCCCAACTCAGTATTCAACTATTTCTCATTGGCGTTCACTTCTGGTAAAAAGCATCCCTGAAGCACAGGGAACTCCAAAGCATTTTGAGCCTTGGTCTCACTTTTAGTAAGTCGGCCCCACGGATTACGTATAAATTTTTTGAGACATTTAATGTGAATGTGAGTTGATATCGAGAGGGGTTCGAACATTACTCTTCCTCTAAATTAAAAAGAAAAAAAATGTTTGAGAAGGAAACCTTGTTTAGAAATTATATAGTATTTTACTGCATATTTAAAGGTGGTATTTAATGGCGCAATCGTCAAGATTTCGACAATAATTGTTTTATTTTCACAATATCGGTAGGACTGTAACACATATTTGCTCTTTTGATATTATTTAGTTACAGGTACGTCGCTCAGCTTGATGAATTTTCTCTTTAACCTTTATTTGGCGAAAACTGAAAAATTGCACTTACATCATCGTTAGCGAAAATTAAAAAATAAGGCTTACATTGTCGTATGTTTGCTCCTTTTTCTAATTTTACAAAATTTACACACTTTCAATTTTTACTTATGACAGGGTTAATTTATTCTGCTGATTATGTCACATAATAATTGAGAATTGAAATTGATTTAGCGAAATATTTTAACGAGATTTCTCATATTATTTTAACATCTCGTTTTTTATTTGCCGAATTATTTTACTTTGTTTTGATTAAAAATTCGCGTAAAAAACAAAATAACATACTACTTCAAAAATAAATAAATTCGATAATCGAAAGCATTTAAAGTTTTATTACATATAATTTTATTACTTATATATTTATTAAAAGTTTCAATAATCCTCTTAGTAAATGAAACCACTCACGAAACGACACTAAAAGTTTCAGTAAAATATTAAAAAATCCGCTGAACAAACTATATTTAACAACAATAAAAGCTTCATTTTATTGAAACCAAAAAAACCGAATACGGGGACAACAAATAAAATGAAAAATAATCGCCAGGAGTTGAAATGCATCGTGACGCACATATATGTAATTTGGCGTCACAAAATTTGACAGCATTATATTTCTTGCCATTTAATATTCACATTAAAATCATGGGGGAATTATCGAATCGCGGAACATGTGAAATTGGCGAAAACTTTCTCTATTGCTAAAATTGCTGTCGCCAATGTTTGTTCTTTTGATACTTTGATGGAACTTTTATTGTTTTTTAATTAATTAATAAATTTATCTGGCGAATTATTTTACACTTTAATTGATCCTTGGCTGAATACAGTAACATGGTTGCTTCCTAATACTGTTTAGTTTTGATTTGGCGGATTACGAAATAGCTTAATTTAATTTTCCATTTTTTATTTTTTTTTTCATTTTAATGTAACTTTTTATGCTGCTTAATGTCTTTTTTTTTAATTTGATATTTAACAAATAATTTAAAAATTTGGAACTTTTCATGTTTTTTTGTACAATAATGTATTTATGTGGCGAAGTTTCTCCCCTTTAAATGTCCTCACAATGCGTAAACATTGGAATACCGTTTACCTTTTTAACAGGCTTGCTTTTATTTTTTTAACTGCTATTATTATTTTTATTTCTTTATTTTTTCAACAAGCAAAAGTTTTGTTCAAGAAAAAAAAAAGGAATTTTTATTATTATTTTTTTAAAGGCTAGAATGTATAGGTTTATAAAAATCTTTGAATGAAAGCTGCCATGTTTTCCTCTTTTGAAATTTTTATTGGCATATTTTTCCGGGTGAATTCATTATTGCTTCAATGTACTTTTAAATGATTTAAATTTCTTGTTTTTTTAACATACAACGTAATCCTTTATGATATAAATTGTAATTTATAAGGATCGATACTAACGATCAGTTTTATGGCAAAATTTTTATTTGATATGTTTTTTACTTACCTTTCTTTAGAAAAATTATCTCTATGAATTTTTTGTGCATTTTAATAGTTCTTATTGTAAAAAAACTAAAGATATCAAATTGAGCTATTCACCATTTTATATGTTTTTAAAAAACAACTAATTTTGAATTAAACTTTAAAGTATAAGATAAAAATACTAAAAGCTCTTTGAATGTTTTCATAAATATATTTATCAGTGGTGCTTGATGAAGCATATGTAATTAATTTTTGCATAATAAAACCAAAAAAATACTTTTTCTTGATACAAATTTTTAAGCATTGTTCATACGTTTAATAGACAGTATGGTTTCGTCCATAAGATGTAATGTTTAATTATATAATATTACGCATTATTTCATTCAGAGCCAAATTTCCAATGTTTGTTTTTTATTAATTGGAAGCAGAAATTACCCCCCCCCCAAAAAAAAAAAAATAACAGTATTTCCAAAACATTAATTCACATACGTTTCCGAGCAGAATACTTCTTTTTAAGCTCGTTTCAAATTGTTATTCAATGTATAAATTGAAATAAATGCTCACTCCTATTTATATTTATTGAAGGTTTGCAGTTACATTACTCAAATAATTTTGAAAATGCTTATTGCGAAAAGTTGGAATAATTAATCACAACATTTTTGCATACACGGAATTTACATTGATTTGTCTTCCTCAGCTTATATTCATCTGATTTTGTTTCCAAACTTAATTTTTCTTGAAAACAAAGTTTCATATTTTTTTACTTTTTGCCTAAAATATCTTTTCAAACACTTTTCCTCAGGAAGAAAAAACCCGCTTTTAAATTAACTCAAATACTTTTGAACACAATTTTGAATAACTAGTCTTTTAAGAATAATCTTATCTGTTGTTTATATAGTTAAAAGTTGCCACAAAATCCACCAGATGTCACTGGAGTCTGACCAGGTTTTTTGTTTGATTGATTGGTTTCATACTACAACTTTTATTGAAATGACTGAGCCTGATAAGACGCGTATCAAGTGAAGCCTTGGTGAAAGCAATCTATAAGAAACATCGAATGTGCGAGAATGTGTTAATAAATACTCATAACAAACTGCCTATGTTTACCTCAACAGACACACGTGTGAACGCAATGTTTTACCTTTTTCTTTAATTTTTTTAATCACCGCAAGGTAGCTTATTCGAGTGCTGGAGTTTCGAATAGGGAGTCTACCTTAACCATGCGTAAGGTCCAGTTTTCACTCCAGGCACGCTTCCACTCAGTATTCTGCTGGTATTTAAATTTTTAACTGTAAACCGTTTAAGACAACTGTTTTGTTTGTTTGTTTGTAAACATTCTTCGGTCGTTGAGATTTTGATTTAATTGTAGGATATTTCAAAGGTAGATATAATTTTGTAAAAGACTTGGAACTTTAAATCTTTTTCACTTCCTGTTCTTAAAAGTAATTCATTCTTAAATACTCTATGTTCTAGACTCTATATTGCAATTCCAACTCTCAGGAATCGTTTGTTTGGTAGAATTCGTAAAACCGGAATCTGAAATTATTTTGGGAGCACAATGGAGACATTTTTAACCATGCTTCAGTGTAGGATGATAAACCCCTTAAATTAGCCAGTATAAATGCAATATTGAACATTAGCGGGAAAACATGCTATTTATTGTATGAGCTCTGATTATATGCAAATTCGCGTACATGGCTTTGTGCATGAAACATTTTTTTAATATGTTTTATGCACTTCCTGCATATTACTACGTTTTCACTTCTATTTCTTTTTAAATTTTATTTTATTACGGTTAAAAACATATTTTCATCTTCAGAGAAAGGGCAATATTGCGGGCAACCTATGAAAAGCTTTTTTTTTTTTTTCAATGAAATACTGGTTGCTAATACGAAATGAAAAAGTATTTCAAGTAGAGGAGAGGGTCAGTGAGCAAACATAAATTAGGGTCGTGTCTTGGACAAATTTAATGGATCTGAGCAATTGAGAGATTTTTTAGTATAATAAAACTATAACAGCTTTTATATCTTACTTTCTGATGAATAAAAATATTTGGCAACAGAAATGTAATTTGCTTGTGCCAAAAAAAAGTATTTCTTTGCTTCATTTTAGCCAATTATATTTATTAAACCATTAAGAGATTCCGTATGTTCTTATATTTTAATTCAGAACAAAGTTATATATAAATATGCTCAGCCAAAGTGCTGATGAAGTACTCCTCTTACTTAAAATAGGTTATATTGCAGAATTGTGCCGATTTTTCTATAGTATTTTGTACAATGTTTGTGTAAAATTTTGTACTGAAAAAAAAATCAACTCTGTCAAAGCTCATAATAAAATCAGGTCAGAGCATAAGTGTCATATAAGACACTTATGCTCTGAGCACTTCTGCTTGTGTTAACATTTCACATAGCCTTTCACTCGCTTTCTACTGCTTTCTCGGCACTTTATTAGTTCTGTAATAGTAGGAGAAATGACTTTTCATTGGTAAAATAATTTTTACCATATGGAAAATTCTTGGAATCCAATCAGTGACACTGAAATCACTTAACAAAAGTCCGACAATATTCCTTATAAGTAATTGCACTGCTTATGACCTGACCATATATTGGCTGATAATCCATAACATAGAAATCTACTATTCACGCAGATACCGAAGAAAAGTAATCTTATATGCGGGGTAGCCTTGTATCAAGGTCTGACTGTATTCAGTGGTGTACCTAGCATGGGTGACGCCTGGGGCGGTAATTTGTGGTGCCCCCCTCCCTCCACCTGAGAAAATTTTCAAATTTGTAGCCTTAAAAATGCATTTTAGCTTTATATTTTTTCAAAAACTTTCAATTTCACTTCGGGTGACACCTGCGGCAGACCCAGCCCCCTCCCTCTTGTAACGAAGCCACTGCTGTATTGCATTATGTTATTCCTGTTTTCGCTTACATTCGCTCTAAACTTTTTTGATTTTTGATCAATCTGAATGAAAGTATACTTCACCATGCTAAAACAAAAGCCGGAGATGATTTGCAGCAGTGTATAATAACCTATGGAGAGTGCTCTTAATTATTATTCAATGTGCCAATCAATACAGTAAATAAAATCATATTTTTACCAAAAAAATTTTTTTAGTTTTGTTCAATCAGCGTTGTATTGCGTACTTAGGGCGAAAGAAATATCGTTAACTAAAAGTGGAGGTTAAAAGCCTGTTGCACAGTTACAGCAAAAACACTTATTCATGCATAACACGTGCCGTTGTAAAAAAAGTTGAATTGGAATTTCTGTGTTTTCAACAAGTAATTTCCGAACATCAACAATTTTAAACTTTTAAAACTGAAAAAAAAGGTGGGAGATTTTTTTTTTTTTCAATGTTTATGTAAGAAGAAAAGTTTTGGATTTTGAGATTCTAAAATTGGGGTCTCATACTGTAATTAGAATCTTCTAAACTGGTTTATTTCTATTAATTTTGTTTTTTTTCTTCATAATAATACTCTGTTTTTAGATAATTTCCGTATGATGGATTGCTCCATCTCACATCGACCTCAAACTGTAGGATTTAAACCACAATCCTACAACTACTCTGATTTTATTATGCAGTTGCTTCAAGAAATTGGAGATGAAGCAAATTCACCCAAGTTGAAATCAAGTGAGTAAATAAAAAATTTTGTTCCAAAATTCTGCTTCTGTTGAATTTTCAATTTTTAAATTCCTGTTTTTGAAAAAGACATTTGCTTTTGACTTTGCAGTGTTACTCATTAATTTCATTAAATTTTTCTGTTGTGATTGCTTGATTCTAACACTGATTAAAGGGCCTAATACTGATAAGTTTGGTAATGAAACTAGCCAATGACTCCACATTTATTTCAGAATGCCCTTGCCAGATCATGTTTTGGGTTCCAATTTTTTTTAAGCTGCAAAGTATGTACATTTATAATGTATTTTAACATCTTCCTTGACCCTATTGCTCTGTATATATTTGCCTCTTCCATGGAAACGCCACGTCATCCATTCTTTCATACAAATAAATAAGAGAGGTCATAGGTTACAAAATGTATTTCTTTAAGCGCTCGGCTCGTTTTAAAATGCATCAAATCCTTTTCGCCATTTTATCTTTGCGAGTTTAAATGTTTTATTTTAAAAAATTCAAACTCCATAGCTCCTTTTTCATGAAAATGGATAAATTTTTAATAAAGCGTCCGTCAATTCAAAGCAATTCAAGTTACATCGACGAATTCCGATCCACCGACATCAACTGATTCTGATCTGCCGACATCAAATTATTCCAATCCGCCGGGCAAAATGCGATCCGAAAGCTACTGGAAATGACAGTGCATTTTCAATGGGTATAGGCAATTTTTTACTTCGATCATCAGGCAACTTTTTGATCGTCGAAAAGTCTTTGTGCACAAGAAATATTATTCTAATCAATGGGAACCGAACCCCGTTCGGATAATTAGATCCAGAAAATGGTTTATTTAAAAAAAATATTGAGTGTATGTTACTTAGTTGTAAAATATTTTATTAAAAATGAAATAATAAAATAAAATCGCAAAATTACTGAATAATTAGTTAAAAATGGGGTTGATATTATGCTAAAAAAATTATATTTTTAGAAATAAATAAATAAAAAAATAAATAAAAATGAATTATTAAAAAATTCTGAACAAATTTTCAGTACTTATAAAAATTCTCCCTCAAATTCAAAAAATCCCCCCTTTAATCTGAAGTAAAGGGGGACATTCCCCCCTAGAAATTGAACCCTATTTCAAACCCTGCTATATTTTTCGTACTATACTTTTCATACTATCTTTCATACTATACTTTTCATACTATCGCTTTCATACTATACTTTTCATACTATTGCTTTCATACATCATGGCCCTAAAGATTTTTCTGCCTTATCTCCAGCTCAAAATGTGTTAAGCTTCTCCAAGCCCGCTGAAGTTTTATCTCATCCATTTTTTGATGAGAATTTTGGGGAAAGCTTCCTAGATGTGTGGCTTTTAAGTATATGGCTGACCTGCATTTGCATGTGACGGAAAACTTCTCACAATTCAAATGTATATTGTGTGTTTTGCTCTTATCTCTTGTCCCCCGATTTATTTTCTATGCTCTAAATTCTCATTGGTCTTTTCAGCAATTACTAACACCCATTGTTATCCCCATCATGTAGACCTGTTAAAATGCAATTCTGAAGTTATTACTCCTCAATATTTTATTTATATGCTATTTTTATATTTTTGATACTTTCAATTTGAAAATTGCAATCCCTTTGCATCCACTGTGGAAATTGGATGTTACTATGCTTTGTTAAGAGGCACACAAACAAAATGTCTCTTTTAAATGATAAAATTGAAAAGTTTTGAGCAAAATTCTATCTTTTTTGAGAGTTTGTTAAATGTCATAAAGTTTCTGAATTGCATTTTTGTTTCAATTATTTTACGTTTTTGGATATCTTTAGTTGATAATTTCACATCTGTATTTATGAATGTAAAATGCTTTAATCAGCACATATTGTATTGACTAAAAGATTTATACATTGCGTGTAATCAAATTCTTTTCCATATACTCAGTAACAAATTTAATTTTTATTACTTTCAAAATGTACAGACAAACAGAAAATCTGCTAATTAGTATGATACCACAGTACATTAACTTTTATAATTTACTCAATAACAATTTAATTAGATATACGCAGTATTTTGACTGAGGAAGCTTTAAGTGTGTTATGTAATTCTTCAAATTTTAGGCTCTTCTTATTCAAAATTGTGCACATTGTATGAGAAATGTAAAATTGCTTTGTTTGCTTTCTGATTAGATCTTTGAAATATTGGTAATAGTTTACTTAAGAATCTTATAGTGGTTTTTCCTTCACTTGACACCACAAAATGCAATCCCCAAAACAAACTTCATTATTAAAATGGCTCTTTTTCCAAACTTTGTGGTTTCATTACAGTAGCTTTCTGGATAAAATTTAAAGTGTCTTCTCTTTCAATTTTTATCTGAATAGTTGTACAGTTTTTCCCTGATTTAACGATTGGTAAGAGACTGAAAAATGTTATCGTTAAATCAAGGGTACCTTATATTGAGGATCATAGACATTGAACGCAGTCAAATCTGGACCAATAAAATGTATCCTTAAATTGAGGAAATCGTTAAATCAAAGTTATACATACTGTATCTGTATATGTAGTGTAAATATTAAGGATCTTTCTCTTGACTTCTCTTTTGCTATTTTTGCCTCATTTTCTTTTAACGAAACACGGTCGTTGCAGTATCTGCTTTATTACTTTTCACTCATTTTGTGTTTTCAGATAGCATTTAGGTACAGATGTGATATACCCCCCCCATTTGGCGACATCCGATTTTTTGCACAAAATTGAAATATTTTTCTCGCTAATGAGGCGATAAATTTTTAAGCATGGCATCCCTGGTGAAACTAACCTGTGGTTGGCAGCGCGAAGGCAAACTTGTTCGAACTTGTTTACTTGGGTTCTTGACTTGGTTTTACGCAGGAGAGATACGTGTTGTTTTGTGCAATATACCTTACAGGAATGCTTATTTTGTGTTAGTTTAGATTCAGTAGTTGTGTTTTGAAGTAAAAACATTAGAAAATGCCAGTTTCTTCAAACTTGAAGGTTAATTAAAAGTTAACTCCAACGTGGTGTGTATCTGTAACGGCCATTGTCATATGATGCATTGTTTTAGACTGAGTGTGAATATTTATACCATATAAAAAGGTAAGTTCTTTATTTTAGAATTCAAAAAAAAACCTCTCACTTCCAAAATTCTTTGTTTTTACAAATCCTTGAGGGGTTATTGTAGTTTTTAACTTTATTTTTACTGTATGTAAATTAATTTTACAGAAATAGTACGGTTATTTTGTTCTAAAAGTTAATTCTTATCAATGCCACGAATTATTTAGACATTCTATTAACGTGCCTCCTTTAGGTACTGAATTTTATGTTAACAATTGAAAGTTCTTTCGGTTGTACTCTTAAAAATGCTGAATTTTATTAATAAATCTGCGCAATAATGGTGCATATTTCACACTTAAAACTGTGTCATTATTGTACACTGAACGGAAGGAGCCACCCTTGGGTGTCTCCATGAAAATATACATAACTGTGACCATACTCCGACTGTAATGTATATTAACAGTCGGAGGGATAACGGACCGAGCGGAGCGAGGTCCTGGCGAGCCGGAGGTCTCATAGTACTTTCGTAATGAGACCGAGGCAGGGCCGGCGAGCCGAGGTCTCATTACGAAAGTACTATGAGACCGAGGGCTCGTATCCCAGAGAAATGATGCATTAATTTCGACTTGTAATTAATACAATAATTTATTTCATTGTATTTTAATATGTTTACAAAAAACCCCGGCCCTGTACATTTTTGAAGCATATATTCGTGATGTTTTTTGTTGTGCTTTTATGTTGTTTTTATATATATTGTGTTCTGAAGTGCTTTGATCATGTTTTTTTATCTGATTTTTTCCTGTTGGCGCTAAAAAAGCATCGCTAAGAACGATGTATGACATATGTCGTCATACATCGTTTTCTTGGCGACGCTTTCTTGGCGCCAACAGGAAAAAGTCGCCAAGGGTGGGGTATATCACATCAGTTCCAGCATTTATTTTATTAATCTATCACAACCTTTCATAAGTAGTACCATACATTTTTTTTTTAATTTTTAAAGTACACAAATGTAGCAATTGTTAAATAGTGTTTACTTTCATTTAATCGCTAATTCATCATAGAAACTCACTCCTCATTAAATTAAGATACTTTTTTGAAACTGATGAACTCAGCTTTAAAATTGACAGTTTTAAAGTTTTTAAATGCTGTTTTTTTATTTAATTTTTTTTTTAAACTTGCCATTATTCTAGATATTTTCACTTGTGACTAAAATTTCTTGCTGTTTATCAAAAAAAAAATTTTGTGTCAATTTTTTTTTGCCCACCCATTTTAATGTTCATGTCTATTTCTGACTGTTGTTGTTTACATTACAGAACCTCCTCAGAAGAATTACTTAAAGGAAAACCTGAAGCGTGTGAAAGAAATTCAAGCTCAGATGAAGCAAAGAAATACCCAGCAACAGCCTTTACAACCTCTCAAAGTTCCCAACAAATACAGCCAAGTCCAATCTAAAGTATCAGCATTAGTTAATGTGAGTGAACTTTCCAAAGTTTCTTGTTCCAATTGATTTATATCTGATCATGGCCCCACTAAATTTCGTTTCCGCTTATTTGCCGGGACAATCGCTAAAACTCATGGCAACAAAGAGGGCGCTACAGGAAAACCCTCTTTCTATATGGTGCCATTGATTGGCAGAGCCGAGTTTTGCTCCACGCTGCCCTAAGGCAGATCTGAAATCTGACGCCCCCCCCCCCCCCCCACCTCAAAAAAGAAAAAGATGCAAAATTTCCGTGATTTAAAAAAAAAAAAGAAACGCAAAAAATTGTGTTCCCGAAATTTACACTGTCAAGCTTATGAAAAAATAATGGTATTTTATATTTAGGTGTGCCCCGATGGCAGTCACTGTGACCTCCCAAAAAATTCCTTATTTGGAAAATTTGGGGACAATATTGCAACATTGGGATTCTTTTTTCTTTTTTAAAATTTTTTAAATTGTTTTTTAATGATGCTTAACGTTTCTTCCGATTAAGTATTATGAATGTATGATATTCGTGCATGATCACATTTATTATTCAGCAAATTGAGAATTGTTTTCATTTATGAATCAACAATTTAAATAATTTCCTCTGCGTTGTTACGTTCACTCACTTTGCGTTTCTTACCGCTCCTCATTGTTCGATGGTATTTCACTTGCAAATTGTTACTGGATTACATTCCAAAAACACCAAAGATTCTGCTTTTGAAAACTGCCCATTTGAAAAATATGAATTGCTTTTTAAAAACTTTTTGAAGACTCCTTTTTGGTCATCGGTTTTTAAATAAGCATGTTTTCTTCATTTAAAATCACACAGCCTTTTTTGCTCATCACTCATTTTCATTTGCCGCCCAAACTTAATACTATTAATTGAAAAGTTCAAAAAAGGACATTAATAATGTAGAAGAGAAAATACACGTCAATCACTGAAGAAATAAACTTTACTGTGGTACTAAATATCTTAGTCAAACTCCAATCTTGTTGGAGCTTCTGGTCAAACGCAATGACACTTGCTTTTCTTCAGTCAACACTGCTTTTCATCTTCACACTTATTGTTTTAGACATGTCTATTACCATGCTTGAAAAAGATTTCATTTTCATAAGATGAGTGGAAGTAAACATCATTGAATTACAATAAAAAGACGTTACCGTATTTTCCTGCGTATTATCCACGAGCGGCGTATAATCCGCAGGTCCTAAAATCGGCCTGAAGAAAAAAAAGCTTCGTATATAATCCGCGGATAATATGATGTAAAAAGATAAAGTTTTAATTTAACATACCATTTGAGCAACTGAACTAAAAACGTGAAAAAGTAATTACTTTGAAGACATAATGAAAATTAATCTAAAATATAATCTAAAATATGATTTCTTCTTGAAATCTTGATTATAGTACGCTAATTACTTGAAAAACAGAGTCAAGACAAAGGAGCAAACGGTCTAATCTTGTGCAAATGGCCACCTATTTCACTGTAATCTTGCTTATTTTACACGACCTGAATCTCCAAGAGGAACATTCAAGCAACGTAAAATAACCAACATACAGGCAGGCAGCGAAGAAGAACATGCATGCTTCGTAAAATAAACAACATTCAGTCAGCGTACGGTCTCGATCGGTGAATCCTACTGCAAAAATATTGAGGTTCAATGCGTTGGTGTTAAGGGGAAAAAATCACAAATAATCCGCGGCTGCGTATAATCTGCACCTCATAAACTGTACCTTTTTTAGCAGATAATCCGCGGATTATACGCAGGAAAATACGGTACTATGGAAAATGAAAGAATGCTAGTAGTTCACTTCAAGAGTAATAATTTTTTCAAAAAAACATGGTTAAAGTAAAATTTGCCACCCCTGAAAATTTAGCCGCCCTAGGCAGTAGCCTACTCTGCCTATTGGGAAATTGGGCCTTGTTGATTAGGGATGCAAGGGTTCCGTTCAGCGCCTCTTTCGGTCAAAATGGGCAAAATTCAATCAAAAATAAACCAACTTTGAAACTTGTCATTGATTGGTGGATGCACGGAACAGATCATAGTTACAACGGTTAAACACAGAAAGTCATAATTGTCAAGTCCCGAAAGCGTCTACGCCATCTAGTGGGGCCATGATCTGATTCAATCGAAGTTCAACAAATGTAATGAAAATTGTCCTGGTGTTTGATCTGTTAGCTAAATTTGCTTATTGCATGAATATTAATAGGGTTTTTCTTTATAAATACAGTAAAATCCCGTTTAAGGAATACCGATACAACGAAATATCCGTTACAATGAACAAATCGTCCCAATTCATAAAAATTCTCATTTTAACAAAACGATTTTTGCAAAAAGTTGTTGCAACGAAATGTTTTTCTCAAGGTCAGTTCAAATATTTTTTACTTATTGGTGTTTTCAGAAATGAAAAGACAACTTTCACAAATGGTAACGTGAAAACTTCGTTTGTACTTTCGAAATGCAGTGGCTCCCAAAAGTGTTCGTACACCTACGACTTTCAATGAAATAGGCCCTTATCCATTGGTTAGAACTAATATTTCGAAATAGGTATTTTATCATAAGATCTATGATCTATTTTTAACAAAACTACATGAAAATTTTTAATAAAACATTAAAACTTAATTTTTTAAAAATCAAAAACCAAAAAGTGCCGGAAATTTTATCTCATAAAAATCTTCTTACACTTTGAAAAAATGTCAAAAAATTAGTAAATAATCTAACTTTTTACTAAGTTATTATTTAATAGAATATAATGCAGTAGCAACAACAGCTTTTAAACGTCTGGGAATAGATTTCATTATTTTTTCTTTCTTTTTTGTGCAATTTCTGAGTAAGTGTTCAGCCGCACTTCGAGCCTTATTGTTTCTAGTTCGCTTTTCGTTTCGATGGTGTATTTTCGTAATTTAGCCACCAGATATCTCCAAATATGTTCCATTAAGTTCAATTCTGGTGATTGAGAAGATATTTCTAAGCTTATAAGGACACATTTTGAGGCACCAAACGCAAACGTGTGCTTCTTATTGTTATCTTGATAAAAAACAAAGTTGTTTCCGAATACCAAATGTTGGGCTAATAGTTTAAAATTGTTTTTTAAAATATTTAAATGAACAGCATGATTCATTATTTCATCAAAAAATTCCAAATTTCCAAGTCCTGATGCTGAGATGCACCCTCACACAAGAACACCTTCACCATCCTGATTAACTGATCCAACTAAGTTCTTAAGATTAAATTCCTCATTTTTTCCTTCCATTTACAATTATACAGCAATTTAACCCAAAATGTTGAATTTATTTTCACCTATAAGTAAGACGTTGTTCCAAAACGTTTTGAGCTTATTTATCATTGATTTTACGACGGAAAGCGTGTGCTTACTGTTTTTCGCACGAACAAGAACATTTCTGCGGGAAGAGGTACCATTTAATCCAGCTAATCAGAGAACTTGGCGAACAATTTTAGGTGAAAATTAAACGTAAAATGTTTCATTCAATTCTGCAGAAACTTTTTCAGCTCTGAAATGTGTATTTTTAATATTTTTTTTACTGTAAACCTTCGATCACACATTGTTAACTTTTCCATGTTCACTTTTTCTTACCTTGTTTTCGATCCGATTCTTGTCTTTAAAGCATTTTATCAAGCACTTTACTATAGAATGACAGGGGTCTGGCCAGAGGATATTTGGGTCCGTTAACAGACCCTTCACAAAAATCCGATCAACCAAAACGGACCTTTCACAAAATCCCGATCAATCAAAACGGACCCTTCACAAAATTCTGATAAACAAGATCGGATCTTTCACAAATTGTTTATTGAAAGAGCAAATCTGAAAGCAAAATAACATACATTTCTCTGTATAAAACCGATAATTTTTGGAACCTTTTTTGAAGTCAAATTAGAGCGATCAGCTTATACAAAATCTGCTAATTTTGCAAAAAAAAAAAAAAAAAAATCGGCATGGCACTTTTGCGATGCTTCTGCAAGCTATAAATAATTGCTACTGCCCTGAAAATAAGTTTGGTCTTAAACAATTTTCTTTGTTTGTTTTACTACAGCTAATTAGCAGCAGTGTTGTAAACTTTTCTGAAAAGGCGTTGGTAAGCACTTTTCTCCCCCTCCCCCCCGCTCATGATTTAATAAACAACAATAATAATAATATATATCTGTGAAATGAACTTAGAACTGCAAAGGGATAGTAAGGGTGGGAATAAAATATGATCGCTTCAGATACGATTAATAACTTCAAAATTATCACCACTTAGTGTCTGGCGTTGAACCTTTGTAATGACTTGATTATAAAATATTCTCATCATTTTACCAGCTTGTCAATATTTGCGTTTTTACGGTGCGATGTTTAACCGTTTAACCGTTATTTTGGGAGAAAATTATATGGGTTTGATATTTCTATGCTAACAAGGATGATTAACTTTAAATAAACCCTTTTAATTACCGTTTTTTTTTTCTTTAGATGTCTACATTTTGAAAAACGCAATCTTTCAACATCCGATATGAGAATCATTTTGCTCTCTTTTCTAGCTAACTTCGCTTTATTAGGATGCAAATAAATGAAAAGTTTCTTTATTTTTGTTAGAACTCTCATTTCAAGTTTTTAAAGCAAAATTCCATTTTCTTTTATGAGTCAAAAATTAAAATGCTGAATAGATGGTTTATTTTTTTCCTTCAACTGTGTCTACAGATATTAATGAAATGTTTAACATAGGACTCTAAAATGCAATTTTGAAATAATTTTATCAAAAATATTTCTTTTACAAGCCGTTTTTATACTTTTCATACCTTCACTTTGAGAATTGCGATCTCTTTGCATCCGCTATGGGAATTCGATTTTTCGAATTTTTGATGTTTAGTATGCTTTGTTAAGAGGTAAACAAAGATAATCTCTTTTTATTTTTGTTAAAATCGCGGAATTTATAAGTTTTAAACGAAACTCTGCTTTTTAAGAGTGTCTTGGGTAAAAACGTTAAATGCTGACCCCCCCCCCCCCTTTGTCTGATTTTTTTTTTGTTACAATTATTTTAAATACTGTACAGAAATATTTCTAGTATAATTTAACAATGTAGAATGGTAGAAAGGAAGCTAGAAAAAAAAACTCCAGAATGATATTCTCAACATAGAATAGGAAAGCACTCAACTTTAAGTTTAAATGATGCAGTTTGTGCCATCTCTAAATTCTGAAATTTCATTTTAACATTTTTTTTTTTTTTTTTTTGCAAAAGTACTTGATTTTTCACAAAATGAATTCATTTTTCACAAAATTATTTGATTTTTCACAAAAAAACGGACCCTGTGAAAAATCCTGGACAGACCCCTGAATGATATAAATTAACCAATTTAGAGACATTTCAAACCAATTTACGGCTACTGTGAGGGGAAAAAAAATCAAATTTCGAATCGTGTTTATTGTTTTCTACGTATACCTGTCATTTAAAAATAATAAGCAGAATATTAGGGAATAAATAAACAAAAAATTAAAGACTTTACAGTGTCCTTACAATGCAAAAATAATAAAAAAAACCACATATGATAATTTTAATTATAAATTTATTGGAAAATATTTCAGTGTACGATGACTTTTGTGGCGTATTTTTTCTCTGTCTCTTCGTTTTTTGACAAATTTCAAAAATAAAATCTGGCAATATTTTGAAAAAAAACTACTGGGTTTTATTCAGAATGGCATAGGAATGGTGTGAAAAAAAATTGGACTTCAAATTCAAATTCAGTTTTGCGTTGTTTTGGTTTTACTACAAAATTTCTAGGTGTACGAACACTTTTGGGAGCCACTGTATGCTGAATGTGAGATATAGCCACTGTAGTACCCATAATGTGAGACACCAAAAGCCAATATCTAGCCATGCGCAGTCAATTTCTGTGCATCGAACGTAAGTCACCTTGTGAATTCGCAAGGGGGTCAGAGAGATTTCAACATTTTTTGTGCTCAGTAAAGTGATGTTCATAAATTAGAATCTTTCATAATGTCATCTGGAAATAAATATCTTGTACAAAAGATAATAACACTTTTTGTGAAGACGATCAATGAATAAAATGTCAGTGTTTAATATTTTTCTCTTTGTTTTTTTTCAGAATAAACACTGTGTTTAGTCATATTTTAGATCATTAATAATGGTAAATGTTGCACTTTTAATTATATTAGAGTAGATTTGCAAAATTAACACTTTCATAAAAATAAAGAATTTAAGGCGATTCTTTTACAATGAATATTCTGCTACAGCAAAAAAATTTATTGTTCTCTTGGAGTTTGTAGTAATGGAATTTATTTGTATTATGTTTCGCTTGATCAATTGTAGCTTATTGTTGCTTTTTGAATTTTTTACTAGACGCTGAGAAATAACCTTTTTGATACATTTAAGCACTTTGCTTGTCATCAACAAAATTTATTTATGTATAATCGCCAATATTTTCCCCCTATCTTTTTTTGTGTTGTAACTACTTTTGTACCAGGGTTGGTCCATGTTTTTTTTTTGGAAAAGTGTGTTTTTAAATTTTGTGAAAAAGTTATTGTATCTTGTGGAAAATAAAACCCCTCATATTTGGGGGAAATAATACTTCAAAAAAAAATATTTCAATATTTACATCTTTATACATAAATTGCTACTTCTGTCCGGATGTCCGGGGTAAACTTCAAAACTACTGGACGGAGTTTAACCATTTTTTCACCATAGATAGCTACATAATCGGGTAACAACATAGGCTATAATTTATTAATTAAAAACTTAGTTTTAAAAAGTTATGTTGGAAAACAGTAAATTTCATGTAATTTCCCCATGTTATGATTAAACATAGAAATATACATAGAGAGGCCCCGTCTATGGTAAAAAGGAGATGAAATTGAAGCCGGAATTATGGGATACAGCGGTGCAATGATGGGCGGGGTTATGATAATGTGATCGCTTCGCGAGTATAGTTTTCACCCTTCTACCTCCATGGTTTTCACCAATCTCGCAAAGAGTTAATAAGTACTCTATAAAGTAGCTGGCGGATTGGTTTGCATTTTAATACATGTTTTAATGCAATTTCAAAAACATGCTTCATAAACTTGCAACAATATCTAAGTTTAAATTAACAACCAATTGAGATTCAGTAATGGAATGTTTTGCATCAAGATGTATCTTAAAATACTTAGCAAGAAGCTAAGGATCTTTGGATACAGCGGTGCAACTTCCGGCTTCAATTTCTTAGTATAGCAGGGCCTCTCTATGTAATTTCTTTATGTGATTAAATATAAAACCCATTGTTACAAAAATTCGTTTGCCTAACAACAGCATTATTAAAAGTAATCATAATGAAAATTTTGAATCAAGGCTTCTCCGGAGCAAACATGAGTTTAAAGTAATTTAAACATTTGGAAATTCTACTTTTCGCACCCTGAGGGAAACATAGTAGAGAGCTTTTTTTTTCTTTTTGTGTTTGTGTGTGTACTATTTAATTAAATGAAGCAAGCGCAAGGTTTTTTTAGTGATCTTTGTTTTTGTTAGTTCACATTTTGGAAATTCTTCAAATTTTTATATGCTTAAATTCGTGCTTTCGTTTCTAAATGAATATTCGTTGGTTCTTTATACTTATTGCTATTTTACTTTTATGGGTAAGGAAGAAACTCGATTTTTAATCACGTCAAAGCGGTGTGTTTTGAGTTCTTTCAGTTAAAAAAGAAAACGAAAGAAAGTAGCGATTGTTTCTTACAATTATTACTTACCCAGGTAACGCCGGGTATTTTTGCTAGTTAAATAATAAAAATATTAAAATGTGAGAAAATTTAATTGAATTGTTGTTACAAAATAGAGTCAATAGTGAAAAGAGGTACAGAAATTTTAGAAGTCTTTCCAGCTAAGGATATTTTTCCCAATTTTAACATTATTCCTAAAAATTAAACTTTCATTATTTTCTAAATCTAAACAGAATTCTTTTAAAATATAATTTTAAAAATATTTTAATAATAATTTAAAAAAGCAAAGAATTAAAAATATGCTTATATCGTCAACATTAATTGAACTTACACAGCCTAATTTAGCTAATGTCCTTCAATATTTATGGCCACTATTGAAATACCACATATCATTGCACATAGCTGGATCAATTAAATCAAATATTTAGGGTTTTGAATTTAAAACTTGAATATAAGTTTGATTTATGTTGTTTGTAGTTTACCTATGTTCTTTTTTATTAATCTGCATTATTATTATTCTACTTTTTTTCTTTCTTTTCTTTTCTTTTTGTTTTGTTTCTACACTATATGAACAAAAGTATTGAAACACTTTCGAAAATTCACATTTTTAAGGATTTCTCAAGAAATAAAAGACCAATTGCTCTGTAGTTTTTTTCACATAAAAAGTATACTTTAGCAGTTATTTTTCAATACACTTGCTATTCATTTAGGGGAGCAGCAACAAATTGAGGGAACAAAAAAAGGTTTTTAACGATCTTTTATTGTAAATAGCTGGGAATAAGCTATAAATTTCATAAATAAGTTAAAACTCTATCAAAAATTTATGTTTATATTTTCGTGAAAGTATCTCTTATACCCACAGAGATGTAAGCATTTCTTTCAAAAATGCAAGTTTTTTCAAAAGGTTTTCGGCTCATATCACACAGAGTTTTTTGTCAAACATTACTAAACTTTCAGAATATTTGACAGCATATTAGAGAACCATAATAAAAAAAATTGAAGCTAAAATATTGAAAATTTAATGAAATATGAACCTCTAAAGCAATTATTTTTTCACTTTGTGTGCGCAAAAGATAGCAAAATATAACATTTATAATACAAAGTTCAGATAAATCCTACTACTCATAAAAAAATTCCTCCTCAATATCTTTAAAATTAAAAAAGTTATCTGTGTTCTAATGAGACGAATTTCTATAACTCTTGGATTGGCAACGAATGATAAGGCGTCGTACGCAAACTGGCAACACTTTTCTGCTATCATTGCAGAGTTATTCATGATAAGAACAGATTATTTGCAAACGATCCCTCACAATTAGTCGTCTAGCCAAGAATTATTAAATTTTGGCTCATTAAATTGTTGATAACTTTTTAGATTTTAAAGATAATCAAGGTGGAATTTTTTTGTGAGATGTAGGATATATCTGGGCTTCTGATTATGAAGGTATAAGTTGCTATCTTTTGCACATACGCAGTGAAAAATTAATTGCTTTAAACTTTCATATTTCATTCAATTTTCAATATTTTAACTTCAAATTTTATTATTATGTTTCTCTAATATGTTGTCAAATATTCTGAAAGTCTAGTAACGTTTGACGGAAAACTCTGCGTGATAGAAGCCGAAAACCTTCAAAAAAATTTGTTCTTTTGAAAGAAATGCTTGTATCTCCATGGGTATAAGAGATACTTTCACAAAAATGTAAAAATAAATTCTAGGAAGGTTTTTAACTTATTTCTGTAATTTATAGCTTATTCCCAGCTATTTACAATGAAAAATGATCAAAAACCTTTTTTTGCTTCCTTAATTTTTGTTGGAAAATGGCGGCTGGAGTATATCTTTTAGGTGAAAAAAATTACAGAGCAATTGGTCTTTTATTTTTCGAGAAATCCGTAAAAATATAAATTTTTGAAAGTGTCCCAATACTTTTGGTCATAAAGTGTATATATATATATGTTTGGGGAAAAAGAGAAAGTGAGACTCTCCTTCCGCACAGAGAAGGGAGGTTTAGGAATCAAAACACCGGTGAACCATTGGTATAAACAGTGATGTAAAAATTAAAACAAGTTCATTTTGTTGTTATAATGTTGGATTGCTATAGAATTTTGAAATAGTGTAGCAGACATTTATTTCTCATGCCAACCAAAGCCTGATGGAAGTTAATGAAAACTAACTGTCTTTTTTGCAGAATTTGATAAGCAAACTGATACAACACAGTGAAAGTACCTGTCATAAGATTATGTTAAACCTTAAAATGACTGTTTTTATCTAAAATAATCAATTTATATGAAAAGAGACAGAGACAGAAAAAAGTAGCAATGAAGAACCATCTACTACTGTTGAACCAATGGAAAAAAAGGGGTTTGTTTTAACAAGTATGTAGGGTCCCTAATAGGGAAAAGGTTAACTAAACAGGGTTCGTACGGATCATGGAAATCCTTTAAAGTCATGGAAAAAGAATAAGCAAAATTTCAGACCTGGAAAAGTCATGGAAAATTGAAATTTTCATTCAAAGTCATGAAAATTCATTTAAAGTCATGGAAAAATATCCTGGGCAAAGAGAAAGTAACAGTAGCTAAAACAGCAATAGAAATCTTGAGTGATTCAACAGTATTGCATATAAAAGCTATTAAAGCTGAAAAATTAAACGATCCCAAAAATAAATCTGAGTTTTTTAAATCTCATTGCATCCACTTCTATAGCAGCTGCACGTCTTTTTTTTTTTTTTTCGCAATGAGATTTTACTGCTTGGACGTAACTATTTTGAGTTTACCATTATTTTCAACACTTCGTATATTTTATATTCTGTAGTAGCGATCTTGCACGGTCTTGATTTTGCCGCGCCCACTCAAAAAACGCAAATCAATTGCATCCGAGTTCGTTTCCATCACTCGTAACAACTTTATTATTAAATTTATGCGAGTTTATCTCAATTTGTCAAAGGTTTTAGAAAATTAAGATCTTAATTCAGGCGACAGAACACTGAAATAGGGGGATTCAATGCTCTAAAAAAGAGTAGTGCCCAACAAGCGACCCCCGTAAAACTACCTTTTTTTTAAATATAAATATCTGGTTTAGAAACACGAATTTACTAAAGAATGTGACTTTATACTTTAAAGCACCAAAATTCTGTCAAGTTATGTGGATGATTAAATGCACTGTTGACACTAAAATGCAACTTTTAAAGCTAAGTTATTGAAACTTAGTAATGACTCATTCAACCTTTGTCCCATTTATTATCATTCTGCCTGTTTATTAAAATAAAATATTAGACATTCAAGCATCCTTACATTCCATTCACTGTCTTTTTGTTTTACTTAAATTTATATGATGAAGACAAACAAGAATAGTTTAATTTTTTATTTGTACACTCACACATATTTTTTCAATCACAAGTAAGTGTTTCGATAAGGTAGTGGCATTCAGGTAGCAGTTTTGCTAATGCTCATTACCAAAAAAAAAATTGCCGAGTTTGATATTAAATGGTACTATTCTCTTCATGTAACAAGGTCATGAAAATTTTTATGAAGTCATGAAAAAGTCTTGGATAAGTCATGGAATTTTTTCATCCAAATAGAGTATGAACCCTGAAATGGTTTTTCCCCACAAAATGCCACACATTTATTTAGGGTTCCACGTTATGATACAGTCGACTCCCGCTACAACGCGATTCGACTTACGCGAAATGGCTATAACGAGATTTTTTCACCAGTAAATAATTTTAGACCTAACGTGAATTCCTCGGCCATAATACAAAAATTTTCAGAAGGGAATCGCGGTTTGAAAGTTTTGGCTTTGTTATTGGCTACTAAAAATATTTTTTTGTGAATGGACCTTCATTCCTTTAGCATCGCTGGCAGCGGACGTTCCTACACCTTACTACTCTGAACACAGCTTTGTTTGTGTATATAAATAACTACTCCGCATTTACCATATTTTTTTCATTCTAAATGCAAAAGCTGATGCAATATAATGACACCTAAAAGCACTGTTCCATCGAAAGTTTGTGAAAACAGAAAAAAAAAGAGAAAGTTTCTGACAGTTAAGGGAAAGCTAAAGGTTCTCAATGTGCTTGAGCAACTAAAAAATGCATCGAAGGTATCACTACAATTAGGTGTGAGTGTGAGTGAATCATCCATATCTACAATTAAAATTCAAGAAAAGGTAATCCGTAAAAGTTCGCCGAGTAGTGTCGAAGCAAAGTGCAAAAATAATGAAAATGGAAGCTGCTCTTGTATTGAGAAATAAAGAAACCAGGAAGAAAGGTATTGCCATAAATGAAAACGTTATAAAAGAATTAGTGAAGTAACTGTGTTTAAAAATGTATTAGAATAACGATTTGATCACGCAGCATCAATCATCGTCATTTTTTGAAGTTAAATAACATTACTGGATCAACTGTACAGTATTATTATGCTATGTCATTTTATTATTACTACAAACTGTACGTACCGTACAAGTTTATTTTATGTCTATCTTTCAGTTGATCACTGATGTTGTGCATCGTAGCAGTATTTTATGTTGATTAAAACAGCTTTTTCAGAAATACAAATAAAAATTCAGTTCTTTATGTAAGAAACGGTAAAGTAAAATTAAGGTATGGTTTATAATACTTGGAGGTGGTGTTAACAAGTGTCTAAAATAATTAGGTATGTACATAAAGAAATTTACACATACTCTTTTCCAGAACGCGAAATTTCGACTTACGCGAGGGGCCTTGGAACACATCCCTCGCGTAAGTCGGGATTCGACTGTAATTTCGTAATTTACTCTTCCATCTTATGATAATTTTGCTCTTAAAATTGGAATAGAAAAAGAACCACATCAAATTTTCGAAAAATCGCTTTGAGGTGCACACCCCCATGCTACAAACTAACTTTGTGCCAAATTTCATGAAAATCGGCCGAACAGTCTAGGCGCTATGCGTGTCACAGAGATCCTACAGACATCTAGACACATCCTCCGGACATCCAGACAGAGAGACTTTCAGCTTTATTATTAGTAAAGATAAAGATTACATTGTGCAAGGGCTGATAGAATTTTAATATAGAGGATGGGCAAGCATTCAAAGTAAAGAATAGTTTAAAATGTATATTTCTCTTATCATCATGTAAATGTTAAAATATCACTGCAGTATGTATCTATTTTGTAAATGGCAAATATTAACACAGCTAAATATTTTATAAAATTAAATTTTTATTGTATTTTTTTTATTTCACTTATTTGCTTTTTTTTTTTACTTAAAAATTCAGTTTTTCAAAATGTGGTACCTTTTTTCCCATTTATCCTTAAAGTTTCTCCTGTAACCTCTTTTATCTAAAAAAAAAAAGAATATGAATGTTGTTCACATATCTACCATGAA
The DNA here is from genome assembly GCF_026930045.1 of Uloborus diversus. Lineage (NCBI taxonomy): Eukaryota > Metazoa > Arthropoda > Arachnida > Araneae > Uloboridae > Uloborus > Uloborus diversus. The sequence goes on from NC_072735.1 coordinate 104,599,312, forward strand.
ATTTGTAAATTTTTAATCAAATGGAGGGTGTGACAGCTAGAGTTCAAAACTATTGATTAGATTAGAAGTAATAAATTCATTCAGTATATTTACTTGTCCTACGCCAAAGTAATTTTAGTTTCAACAGTGACGTACGGTCCGCCCAAGCAGAGCTTGGGTACTACAAAAATAAATTTTCATTTCTCATTTGTATGCTCATCATTGACAGGAAGTATGAATTATTAGTTTTTTCTTTTTCTTTCACTGAAAATAAGTTTAAAAAAACATCTAGTAGTAGCTCTAATGGGAATTTAATGGGAAAACGTATCCCCAGGCAACGAAAGAAATGAAGGAGGGGTGTTGCCATGACAACAGTGATGCCGGCCCTTGCTCCAATCCAATGATAAGAGACCGCTGTTGGGGTTTCCTCAAATTCGAAACCAAGCAAGCAGTTCCCCGCATGGGGAAGTAGGGTTGCCAGATTGGCATGTTTTGAGCCAAATTCTAGTAATTTGGCCTTTTTTTTTAAGTGGCTGGATTGAAAAAAAATCTGTCTTCTAGGCTTTTTTAGTTGTTTTTTTTTTTTTTTTTTTTTTTTTTTGTATTTTGCATAATTTTAAACAACCTTTTGATAAAAGATGAAGTTTTGTAGACTTAGATTTGTTTTTTAAGTTCTTCCTAACTTAAAAAAAAAATATTTGGTCTTTTTTAATCATTCTTCAGCTTGCTGTTGACATTTTGATGATGAATGTTGTTGTCTTCACAATGGTTATAGGCGATGGCTCTCGGTAGCTGTAGCATTTATTATTCCAAGATGGTCGAGCTGTTCTCTATCGTAGAATGCTGATCATTTATGCAAATGCTTTAGCTGGGTTTCCTATTCCATAAGCGGTGAGATGCAGACGCACCTTCCGAATGAGAATAAAGGCCTTTAAAGCATCACGCAGCTAAAAACTCCAATGTCTGAGTCAGCGTCACATAGGCTCCACACCCCCCCCCCTCTCCCATTGTTTGTCATTCTTTACCTTATATAAAATTAAATTTATTAATGAAGCCTAAAGCTAATTACTATCGAAGCGTATCAAAACATAAAGGGGTTAGGCACACGCCTCAACGAATACAGACGATCCTTTTACTTCCAAGGCAAGCATACAACTGACTACATAGGGAAGTGTTTTAAAATGACGTAAAACAAAAAATAAAAGGAAAGTGAATCAAATATTCAATAAAAAGAAACCATAAGTTTCGCTTTACACTCCCCACCTGAACTCTTTAACGAGTTAACTAACAAATTTTACTAATTATATCATTGTTATATAGGACATTACACAATAATAAATTGATATACCAATTGAAGTTAACTTTACCAAATATATACTAATATTTACCTCTCTTCTTAATTCGAGTTCATGCCAGGGAGCGTTGAAGGGCTGTTGCCATCCTAAATCAAATAATTTTCCACACACTCCCCTCCATGAACTCTCAAGAGGTCATCAATAACCTATTATGATTAGAAATACATCCCTAGAATATACTTTTTTTGAAACAACTCACACAACACATTTTTCGATTCTGTAATATTTTGCTTCTAATGAATGAAGAATGGAATTCATTTATAAATGAGTTGTTAAGTTAAATGTAGTAATTGCTTCTAAAAACTCTAAATTTTTTGGTATTTTAGTAGTATTTTATAATGCTGCAAATTTTTGACCCCAGTTTCAGTCATTATTTGTTTTCTTAATGTGTTGCTAATATGCATTTCTAATGTATTTTTGTAATTAAAGTTTTTTGTATTACATATGTACATGTGTTGTATTACATTTGTTTTTGCTGCATTAAAAATGTTCTATTCAACATTAGAGTTACTAGTACTGACACGATTTGCTCAGAAAACTCAGATATACTGCAAACAAATATTATAAAGCATAAGTAATAATATGAAGACGATTGGACATTACAGCTGCTTGGGCATTTGCTTGCTCCATTGCACGTGCCTGAGTTTCAACTAATTTTTCAGCTGATTGTAAATAATCTACAAAGTGACTGATTACTGCCCATTACTCAGTGCATTTCTAGTTTAATGCGTTAAAAGTTTTTAAAAAATCCCTTTTTTGGTTTTTTTTTTTTTTTTTTTTTTTTTTTTATAGAATTCAAATCATTTTTCTCTCTAAGGACCAACTAAAAATATGTTGGGAGCCCTGAATGCTCTCTTACGATATTATGATTTTTGAAAAAGGTTCCTTTACCATATTCCTTTTTTTTTTTTGTTTCTGTTAGCAATTTTTGTTAACTATTTCTTCTATTCTAAAATTGTATGTGATTAATTTATGCATTTCTTCAGTTTTAACTCACATTTTTCAAACGTTTATTTTCAGACGCAAGTTTATCCTTCTAGGGAGAGGATGTTTATGAAGCCAACTGACATAAATCCTCCCCCCAAAACAGCCGGAAGTTATAGGAATCATCCCCCTCGCTCACCATGTTTGAGTTCAAAATCTGATACTCACCGTTCTCTTCAAACCTATAAATCACTTCCCCAGTTGAATCATGCAAAAGATGATGAGGTAATGATGCTCTAAATTAAATTTAGTTTCATTCTCTTTATCACCAGATTTCCTATTTTTTGCTCTCACCTTGGTTTAACTTTCTACTCAAATTGACCTTTCACCTAAATACTTATAGCTAGTCTAGTAAGACTAGTCTTATAACTAGTCTTAGTATAGCCTAAATACTTATAACTACATTGTGAGTGGAATAGCTAGTTGCAACAACTGCACTGTTGCAACTGCAAATTTCATGGATATTATACCAAATAAGCAGATGATGGACAAAAATTGTTGAAAAAAAAAAATCATGCTAGGCTTTCCTCAGTACTTGGAAAATCTTTAAATTTTATTTTCTCAGTTAGGAGTCCTGAAAAGTACTTGAAAATAAAATAAGGTCTGAAAAGTGCTTCAACTTCAGAGCCATAATGAAATGGTATACTATTTTTTGAAAAATTATTCTTTAATGCTCCAGGGCAGCTGTACTTATTATCAGCGGCGGATGGGGCAACATGAACCGGCCCTGGCATTTACAGGCCAGCCGGCCCCCTTAAGACTTGTTCCTTGAAGAGGAGACACTCCCACCGTCCTTAAGGTTTTTTTTTTTTTTTCTTTTTTTTTCAGATATGAAAGATAGAGCGGATACATCTTCTAGTTTTAGTAGGGAGTCACCATTAGAATTTGAGTATTCAAATTAGGAGAACTGCGTTTACGAATGTGGAGAAAAAGAATCAATAATACGATCACCTGCATAGTAAAAAATAATATTCTTGCTGATGATAGGAGTAGTAAAAACATGGGGCTACGGCGCCGTGGAGTTACTCCGACCACGCCCACCCTACCGACTCCACAGGGTGGATGTGGTCGGAGTAACTCCACAGCTTTGTGGAGGGGTGTTTTTTGTAAATTTTCACATACGTCATAGTCATCCAATAATATGTTAAATTTAGCTTTATTGAAAATGTACCAAGAGATGGTGTACTTAATTTAAAAAAAAAAAAAAAAAATCATCTGCTGAAGCGACGCTTATCAGTATTACTTCACTTTCATTATTTATTTAAGGTGTTTCAATAAAGCTTTTTATTTTTAAATACTTTCTACGATTGCGTTTAATGCATTACACTCACGATTTTAAATGAACTCTGTTGTTATCTCACGCATTTAGGCATTTTCATCGAATAATAGAACTTAGTAAATATTCAACACAATTGATTTACAGAATATTGTTCCGCGAATTTAACGTTTGTTTTTTTTCATTCACACTTATTTAAAGTTACGAATATCTCGTTTAATATTTTGAAAACAATTATTTCAGCATTTGGCATTTTTCAGAACATTTCACAGTTCATTTTCGTATGCATTATTATGAAACAAAGATTTTAAAAATAAATAAGAATACAACATAACATTTATTGGACAAGCTATTCAAGAAGCAAGTTCATATACAAATCATTAATCAACTATTCCTACATATTACCTTTTCCCTTAGAATTTTTCATTACATATGATAGAGAATTTATTTCGCTTATGCATCATTGCAAATGTTGATATAAAGAAATATATATATTTATACTCTTAATCTTTTAAATTCAGAAAAAAATATCCAACATATGTTTTTACATATAGATGAATCAAATCTTTTAACGATACTTTTAATCACTATTTTTTTTTACTTTTCAGGAACTTAGAGTTCCAACGAATGCAATCTCAGTCTCTGATATTTAACGTTTTATTAAAAGAAAATAAATCGTAATTGAAATTGTGATATTAATTTTAATTCATAGAAATTATCCAACAAGCAGATTTATACTTGTATATTGTAACCATAAATACGAGTTTTCTTACATTACCGCATAGGTTTAACTTTTATCTGTTTTATTATCCTGGTTATTGTAATTGCTTACTATATTGATTATCTATACGCTATGAAATTGTAGAGAACATTCAGGAATATTTCAAATTGACCCACTGAGTTAAAACAATCACTACTTTTGTCATTAAAACATAAATGTACGAATGCTAAAGAGGTTTAAGTATTAATTTGCAAAGATTAGGAACAATTAATTTACAGAAAACATTAAGAAAATTAACAAAAAAGGTTCTAAAAATGTTAAACAGGAATGTTTATTGAATAGTTCACTGTTTCACGCAAGGGAAATCATGCAAAAGTTTGCTAAATTTGGAAAATCAACATCAGTCAAATGATAAAGTAATGAATTCTTAGGGATTTTATAATTTCTATCCTTCCATAATACGCTAGAAAGTACAAACATACATACCTTGTTACATCATCACATACCTAAAGTTTTAGAAAATTAAATCAGAAAAAATTATAAACTTCCACCGTGGAAAAAACTTGAAAACAAAAAAACTTATAAACTAGAAAGCTTACTAGCATAAAATCTTAAAAAACTTATAAAACTGGCATATCTTCACTTGCTAAAAATTCTTTTTTTAAATAACATTCTTGAAACTTATAAATTTTGAACTTTCAGTTACAATATACAAATTTTAGAACTTTATAAAGTTAAAAAATAAATGCAAATAAATAAAAATAACTTGCAAACTTCGAAACAGAAAATCTTACAAGCCCTAAAATTTTGAAAACAGTAAAGTGAATTGTTTTTTGAAAAACTAACAAACTGTTAAATAAAAAATAAGAGGAAAAAAAAAACTTTTTGAAAACTTCAAAGGAAAAAATCTTTTGAATTTTGAGACACAAAGCAAGCGAACTTAAAAACCTTTAAAATTTTAAAACGACAGAAACAACGAAACAGAAAACTTAGTGGGGAAAAAATGTTTTGAAAACTTAACAGGGAAAAACTAAAAATTTTAAAAACGGAAAAACTTGCGAACTTGAAAAAATTGGAAACAGAAAAAAATGAAAAACAACAATACAGGGGAAAAAAACTTAAAACTTTTTTCACAAAAAAATAAAGCTTGAAACTCCTCATTAACTTAAAAAACGTATTTCATGACAAAATTTTAAACTCTTATTAAGCTTCGAAAAAACTTTAGCTTCGAAACAGAATAAACTTCAGATTTGAAACGGAAAATATTCGAGACTATATAAACTTGAAAACACCGAAGCAGAAAAACTTTATAAACTGGAAAAAGTATATGAACAGAAAAAATTAAAATAGAATTACATACAAATTTTGCAAACAGAAAATAATCTTGGAAATTAAAAAAGAAAAATTGAAACGGAAAAAAACTAGAAAAGACAACAAAAACCTAAAAAAGAAAAAATATATATATTTTTTAAAAAAAAACGTAATAACTTTAAAGATTTCTCAGATACTTAAAGACATATTCCTTCATAAACTTAGAGAGAGAAAAACTGTTACAACGAAACAGAAAATCTTGTACAGTCTAAAATTTTGAGACAAAAAACCCTGAAAATAATTAAAAACCTAAAAATAGAGAAAAATTCAAACCTCTTAGAAGAAAAGAAAAATAGATAAAGTCGAAAATGAATGTCTTGAAAACCTTGAAAGTAGAAAAATTCGAAAAACTATGCATAGGAGTATTATAAAAATTAAAAAACTTGGAGAAAAAAGCATGAAAACTTAAAAACATAAAATATTTAATAATGGAAATAAAACTACCATTCAAACAAGAAGTATGAATTCTTGTAAACTTGAATTTTTAGGCTGTACAAGATTTTCTGTTTCGTTGTAACAGTTTTTCTCTCTCTAAGTTTATGAAGGAATATGTCTTCAAGTATCAGAGAAATCTTTAAAGTTATTACGTTTTTTTTTTTTTTTTTTAAATATTATTATTTTTTTCTTTTTTAGGTTTTTGTTGTTTTTTCTAGTTTTTTCCGTTTCAATTTTTCTTTTTTAATTTCCAAGATTATTTTCTGTTTGAAAAATTTGTATGTAGTTCTATTTTAATTTTTTCTGCTCATATACTTTTTCCAGTTTATAAAGTTTTTCTGCTTCGGTGTTTTCAAGTTTATATAGTCTCGAATATTTTCCGTTTCAAATCTGAAGTTTATTCTGTTTCGAAGCTAAAGTTTTTTCGAAGCTTAATAAGAGTTTCAAATTTTGTCATGAAATACGTTTTTTAAGTTAATGAGGAGTTTCAAGTTTTATTTTTTTGTGAAAAAAGTTTTAAGTTTTTTTTCCCCTGTATTGTTGTTTTTCATTTTTTTCTGTTTCCAATTTTTTCAAGTTCGCAAGTTTTTCCGTTTTAAAAATTTTTAGTTTTTCCCTGTTAAGTTTTCAAAACATTTTTTCCCCACTAAGTTTTCTGTTTCGTTGTTTCTGTCGTTTTAAAATTTTAAAGGTTTTTAAGTTCGCTTGCTTTGTGTCTCAAAATTCAAAAGATTTTTTCCTTTGAAGTTTTCAAAAAGTTTTTTTTTTCCTCTTATTTTTTATTTTACAGTTTGTTAGTTTTTCTCAAAAAACAATTCACTTTACTGTTTTCAAAATTTTAGGGCTTGTAAGATTTTCTGTTTCGAAGTTTGCAAGTTATTTTTATTTATTTGCATTTATTTTTTAACTTTATAAAGTTCTAAAATTTGTATATTTGTAACTGAAAGTTCAAAATTTATAAGTTTCAAGAATGTTATTTAAAAAAAAAATTTTGAAAAAAAAATAGAACCGACTTCAAAATTGCTCTAAAAAGTGAAAAATAATTTTATTCTTTAAACACCATCGATAATACTTTTAAACATAATTTTTGAAGTTGGCGCAAAAAAGATCGATAAAATCATTCACAGCCATAACTCAACTACAAGTATAAATTTAACCACGTCTAGTTTCTTCACTACCACATGCATTACGCATTGATGACAGCATATTTGAGTAACGATATAAATGTTTCGTTCCTAAGTTTGGATGATTTTTTGATAAAAATATGAACGAAGCATGGTTACAATGGATTTTACTTTTTGTTTTTGCGCCAACTTCAAAAATTATGTTTAAAAGTATTATCGATGGTGTTTAAAGAATAAAATTATTTTTCACTTTTTAGAGCAATTTTGAAGTCGGTTCTATTTTTTTTTTCAAAATTTTTTTATTTCATTCTTTTTAGTGTAAATGTAGATATTTCAGTAAAAGTAAGAAGTTGCCTAGTAAGAAGTGCGGCTCTATATCACTGTATTGCTTTAGAAAAGCCTTTATTCAAAATTATCATTACAATTACTATTAATGTTACAGTTATATGGCACCAAACTTTTATAACAATGAGTTTCATATTGTCGCGTAGATGAAGATAGCGAAGACAATGTGAAAGCCAAATGAAGCGAATACTCGTTAGTCTCAACTCGAGATCTTTATTCAGAACCACGAATGAACGTTATATCTCCTTATATACAACTTGAAAAAGTACTGGAACTTTCCAGACTTGAAAAGATACAGAAATTAATAGAACATTCGAGAAAATACGGAAAACAGTAGAAACGAAATTTTAGTAAAATTCACTTTGTCCTAGTCGGGATTTGAACCCGGGTTGCTCGTGTGGGAGACGAGAATTCTACCACTGAGCCACCGTTATCCACGGATGAAAAGTGCGAATTTCGCTACAATATCATTTTAATCATTTAATAGGGAAATTTACTGTTTTTTGCCCATAACTTTTTTTCTAAAGAACAAATATGGTCAAACAAAGTAATGGGACCTAAGTTGAGCCATCCTCTATCCATTAAAAAAAGAATCATCAAAATCGGTTCACTAGGTGAGACGCTATGAGTGGACAAACAAAAAAAAACATACATACGGTACGAACTGATAACCGCCTCCTTTTTGAAGTCGGTTAAAAAAGAATTTTTAGCAAGTGAAGATATGCCAGTTTTATAAGTTTTTTAAGATTTTATGCTAGTAAGCTTTCTAGTTTATAAGTTTTTTTGTTTCCAAGTTTTTTCCACGGGGGTGGAAGTTTATAATTTTTTTCTGATTTAATTTTCTAAAACTTTAGGTACGTGATGATGTAACAAGGTATGTACGTTTGTATTTTCTAGCGTATTATGGAAGGATAGAAATTATAAAATCCCTAAGAATTCATTACTTTATCATTTGACTGATGTTGATTTTCCAAATTTAGCAAACTTTTGCATGATTTCCCTTGCGTGAAACAGTGAACTATTCAATAAACATTCCTGTTTAACATTTTTAGAACTTTTTTGTTAATTTTCTTAATGTTTTCTGTAAATTAATTGTTCCTAATCTTTGCAAATTAATACTTAAACCTCTTTAGCATTATGTTTTAATGACAAAAGTAGTGATTGTTTTAACTCAGTGGGTCAATTTGAAATATTCCTGAATGTTCTCTACAATTTCATAGCGTATAGATAATCAATATAGTAAGCAATTACAATAGCCAGGATAATAAAACAGATAAAAGTTAAACCTATGCGGTAATGTAAGAAAACTCGTATTTATGGTTACAATATACAAGTATAAATCTGCTTGTTGGATAATTTCTATGAATTAAAATTAATATCACAATTCCAATTACGATTTATTTTCTTTTAATAAAACGTTAAATATCAGAGACTGAGATTGCATTCGTTGGAACTCTAAGTTCCTGAAAAGTAAAAAAAAATAGTGATTAAAAGTATCGTTAAAAGATTTGATTCATCTATATGTAAAAACATATGTTGGATATTTTTTTCTGAATTTAAAAGATTAAGAGTATAAATATATATATTTCTTTATATCAACATTTGCAATGATGCATAAGCGAAATAAATTCTCTACATATGTAATGAAAAATTCTAAGGGAAAAGGTAATATGTAGGAATAGTTGATTAATGATTTGTATATGAACTTGCTTCTTGAATAGCTTGTCCAATAAATGTTATGTTGTATTCTTATTTATTTTTAAAATCTTTGTTTCATAATAATGCATACGAAAATGAACTGTGAAATGTTCTGAAAAATGCCAAATGCTGAAATAATTGTTTTCAAAATATTAAACGAGATATTCGTAACTTTAAATAAGTGTGAATGAAAAAAAAAACAAACGTTAAATTCGCGGAACAATATTCTGTAAATCAATTGTGTTGAATATTTACTAAGTTCTATTATTCGATGAAAATGCCTAAATGCGTGAGATAACAACAGAGTTCATTTAAAATCGTGAGTGTAATGCATTAAACGCAATCGTAGAAAGTATTTAAAAATAAAAAGCTTTATTGAAACACCTTAAATAAATAATGAAAGTGAAGTAATACTGATAAGCGTCGCTTCAGCAGATGATTTTTTTTTTTTTTTTTTAAATTAAGTACACCATCTCTTGGTACATTTTCAATAAAGCTAAATTTAACATATTATTGGATGACGTATGTGAAAATTTACAAAAAACACCCCTCCACAAAGCTCGTAGTAGTAGAAACATGGGGACTACGGCGCTGTGGAGTTACTCCGACCACATCCACCCTGTGGAGTCGGTAGGGTGGGCGTGGTCGGAGTAACTCCACGGCGCCGTAGCCCCAAGTTTCTACTACTGATAGGGGGGGGTCGGGGGAACTCCCCCGGAAAATGTTCAAAATTATAGCTTCAAAAACGCATTGTTAGACTTTTTGAATGATCTTGGGCGATGTTTGTGGGAGGGGGTATTTGGAAAATTCCCCCATAACTTTTTCAAAATCAGAGCTCTAATACGTATGCGTAAGCATTGTTTTGAAACACTAGAGGGGAGAAGGGCGTTCACAGGAATTCTTTCTGGGCAAAATTTCTCAATTGAAGTTCCTAAAGCGCCAATTTAGGTGACAATTGACGATCTTTGGGGGGAGGGCTATGTTTTTTGAAATTGAAGTTCTTCAAAAAGTTTGTTACCTATAAATTGCCACCCCCCCCCCTCCTAAAGTCAGTATCTGAAGGTCTTATGTGAATAACGATTGATGAGGAACTTTTCACGCGATGTCGCGTGAAAAGAGAACGTATAATTTTAATGAACGTCTTTAAACTATCTTTGACAATTTTAATAAGAGCAAAGATCCGGTGTCCCCCACCTCCCCTCCGGGAATTTTTTTCAATTAGTTGTCTTAAAAATGCATTCTAGGTGATCTTAGGTAATGTTTGTGAGAGAAGAGGCTCGAAGGTGCTCTCCAGGAATTTTTTCGTAATTGAAATCTAAAGAAAGGGATTGTAGGTCTTCTTTGATAACGTAAAGGGGACAGACAATTCTGGGAAACTGAAGCTTAAAAAACGTTTTTTCATCGACTTTCAATGACGTGAGGGGGAGGAATTTTCGGGACATATTTTGGAATTGAATCCCATAAAACGAAATTTGAGAGAACCTTTAGTGATGCTGGTGAGCGTGTTGGGAACAAAAATTTTTCTAAGTTAGCTTTTAAAACGCAGTTTTTGTCGATCTTCTTTAATGTTAGTGGGTGAAGCTGTTCGGGGACTTTCATTCGGTAATTTTTCGAACTTTGAATTTTAAAACGCAGTCGTAGATGATATTCGCTGATGTTACCAAGGGTTCAGGGGCTCTTCTCAGAAATCTTTTCGGGATTGAAGCCCTAAAGAAGAAATTTCACACCACCTATGGTGATACAAGAGGGAGGAGAGATTCGATGACCTCTGAAAAATTTCTTAATTGTAGTCCTAAAAACGAAATTTTAAATGATCCTTAAAGATCTGGTGGAGGCACTTCTGCAGGATTTGGGTGATCACTCTCCTGGAAGCTTTTCGAATTTGAAGTCCTAAATACGAATTGTAGGCCACCTTTGATATCGATAGGCGATATGAGATGGGACTGGGTTCCGATTTAGAAACTTCCCCTGCACTCTTTCAAAATAAAAGTTTTAAACACGTTTCTAATCTACCTTGGAGGTGTAAAATGAAGGGTAAGGTTAGAGGATGTCTCTCCCTTCCGCATTCTTACTCCTAGCAAAGCTGAAGAGATCCTTGACTAATTCGCTCTTACCGATACATTAGTCAGTCTGGACAGACAGTAATCGTGGTAAAGTCGACACACTTAATAAACAAGCTCAGTCAGTCTTTAAACTGGTAGCGAAAAAATATTTTTCACAGCAGAGAAAAGTCTGCATTCGTGTAGGTTTTGGCAATTCAGGAAACTGTTTGACAAATATACTCGATTTTCTGAGGAAGTGGATGAAAATCTGCGAAATCCCGAAACGTTCCACTGAAATAGACAGTAACTTCGGCCTTTTTTTCAGTGTAGTTATCCAAGTTTCGTGGTTGATTTTCATATCGTTCAAAGATATTTTTAAAAGATTCAGGACTGTAAGTGTCAAATGTAGCCTATGTTAGCCGGGTTACAATTAAAAAACGAATGACACCTTATTTATCAAAATAGGATGAATAGTTTTGGCGCTGCGGTGAAAAAACCGTAAATACAAACATACATAGACTGCTAAAATCAGAACCCTTTCTTTTGACTTTGCCGTAGTCGGGTAGAAACGAATAATACAATAGCTTGAGCACTATATACCTGCAAGCAAGCATCTTAGTTTGAAATACATGAAAGATAAATTAAATTACAGTGTTTACTACATAAAACTGGTAGACAAATTAGATTATAAAAGATTGCTCTTACTTAATAAGAATATAATAATAATCAACACCTAAAGATGTTTTTTTCCGTAGAATGGCTACAGTTTTTGTTATATTTATTTAAAACCCGTGCTAAAAAGAGAAAGAATGAAATTGGTTAAAATCAGGATGAATAAGGTTAAATCAAATTGTCCTATTGCTGAAGTTTGCAAAAATATAGCCTATGCTACCCGTGTCTCAATTACGAAACGAATGACACCTTATTTATCAAAATCGGCCAATCTTGAACGATGCTGGCGAAAAGGAGAGGTGGGGGACCCTCCCCTGGAAACTTTTACAAGTTTTTTTTTAAACGTAGTTTGTAGACGATCTTTGGTAATATTAACAAGAGGAGAAGTTTGGAAGATTCCATACTAAAAAGGAAATGAAGAATAATTACATAGACTAGCATATAAAGCCAGTTTTGTTACTATTTCTAAAACATTTATGATCAGGGCCGGATTTAGACTTAACGGGGCCTTAAGTTATTTCAGGTATGGGGCCTTTTTTGTAATCCGGACCACTTTGTCGGTGGCGAAAGAGGAAATGCTAAAGTGTTTTTTTTTTTATTAATGGACTATTATTACTTTTTTTGCTCTATATTTGTCTTTTCCCCTGAGACACCATAAAATTATGCATTATTTTCTTTCTTCCATCCTTTCTTTTTTTTTCTTTTTTTTTTTTTTTTGTGTGTGTGTTTTTAATGTGTGTTTGCCTGCCTTTTTGAATTTCCTTTAAGAAGGGGAATAGCATCGAGAGAATGATGCAGGGCTCCCAATTCAGGGGTTCCGGGGGTTCCCCAGAGGAAATTTTGGAAAAACAATATATAGTAAAATTCAGCAGTTTGAAGCCTTTTAAAGGAAGATTGGAATCAAAAATATTCAGGGGAAAAGTAGGCAAACAAAACTTTTTTAAATTATGTACTCTTGCAAGTTGAGATAATACACAGGAAAATTTTTTTAGGGGTCGACACATCGATGAGGCAGTCGACAGAGAGATAGAGCGAGGGAGGAGAAAGGATAATGCATTGTTACTTGCGCTCATGGACTTTCGATACAGCTAGTTTTTAATCACCTCTGCAAACCATCTACAAATTGCTTTAAAAGAAATAGGGTACACACTTTGAAAATAGGTAGCAAAGAGAGTAACATACCTCCTATTTGAACAATTCATAATTTATACTCTTTAAGAAATAAAATTGAAGCATACTTTGACGAACATACATTGAAGCACACACTACATTTAACAAATTTTGGCACTCCTCCCCCTTATCAACTCCAATTTGTTAGAAATTTTAAAATTCAAAAATTGTAGCCACATTTTTGCAAAATTTCAAGCAATTGAAAATGGAATTGATTTTTTTCAAGTATTTCCATTATTTTTTAGGAACGACAACTCACACAACTTTTCGTTATAAGCAATAGCTTTCAACTAAAATGTAAATCCGGCCCTGGAAATTATAGTATAAATAACAAAAGTCTCCAAAGCATTTTTACAAATTAAAAGCGGGTAATGGATAACTAAAGTAAAAGTTTTAGAAATAAGTAAATTTTTTTACGAATCAAACTTGCTCTTCAAAATCCTTTGTTTGAATCATCAAAATGAATTTCAATTTCATTAGAACTTTAAAAGGATTTTTAATTACAGCTAAAACGTGTTACTAATGGCTCCATCATTCTTCAGTCCTGTTGCCTCGAAACTGGAGAAAAAATAAATAGATTGCCAGTGCCTACAAGTTTCAACGCGCGAATCCCTTTTATTCACAAAGCCATAAAAAATGAAGTGGTTGGTGTGGTATAATCCTCAGTTACCCTAAAGCAAAAATTACTAAAAAGAATTCCAGGAAACAATCCCGACCCTTCAGCCTCTCGAAAAAATACCTCTCTCTTTGCATCTTCGAATGAAAAACAGCTGTTTCCGTTTCGCAAACTGATTTTGCCGTCTCGTCCCAAGTTCAAGTAGTGTTCGATGTACTGGGTACTGGTCCCTGTCCCTGTAAACAGATGGCCGTGAAATGGTTATCGGCTATCATCAATGAAAGGGCTAATGAGGTGGGGTGCTAATCGATTGCTTAATCTGGCGCCGAGTGCGTGGTGGGCCGGTCCACAAGGGAAGAAAAAGAAGACTTTCGTCATGTCCGAGTCGACGGTCTTTTTTTTTTAAAAGAAGGCAAGGGTCTTCCTTAGATTTTTACAAAGATTTGAAATCCGTTTGAGAAACAATGAGAGACAAAAATGAGAGACCATTTAATTGAAAGATTTAATGCGGCCCAAACCGAGGCGGCCCACCGGGCATTTGCCCGGCTGCCCGCCGGGCCCATCCGCCACTGCTTATTATTTTTTTTTTACTGTCAAGCTGCATATACACTTGACACCTTGACAGCTATCTCATACAAGACTTTAGGACTATTGATGCATTGCAAAGAGCCGGTATACATCTCATATCATTAAACCGGATTAGATTTTTTTTCTCTAAACCGCGATACATCAATACTGCACTGACCATAAATCCAAGCAATGATATACACTACAGACACCCGTGCATGAAAATTGCTGTTTTAATCCCTAATGTTTTCACATTGATGTTGAATTAGCAGAAGTGTCAAGCCAATCTGGCTTAACAAGGATCGTGAGAAGAGTTAGTAAAATTAAACTTTTCAAACAAGCGCTGGTGGAAGTATCATTAGTGAACAAAGACCTTCACTTTCTCAAAATATGCAAGAAATACATTTTTTAAGCTCTTTGCAGAAAATATATTGATAAACAAAGTTTTGCACACAATCCCACACACACACGCAATAAAATTTAAAGTGCAAAGTAGCTACAAAAGTTGAAGGCATGTATTTTTGTGTTAAATGCATGATGGCCTTTAAAAGATGGGGGCCCTTAGTATCACGAAAGAATTTATATGCACAAATCATTATACAAATGACCCCTTCACAAACTCCTAATTCCAAAAACATCCATTTTAAATATCAAGTATTTGATTCTGATGCATTTGACTGAATAATACATTTTACAGAAGCTTAAAGTCAATTATTGTTTTGTTGTAGTTTTGTTGAACATAGAAATTACAAAAAAAAAATGAGTTGATTCCAATTAGCTGTACAGCATGACAAGTGACAAAGCAAAATATAGATTGAATCAATAGGGGTATACTTCACATATTTCTTAGGACCTTTTTCTGCCTATATACAGAAATTTAATAAGCTCTCATTTGGAGTATGCTTATTCCGATTTAATCTCCATATCTTAAGAATGATATTAACTTATTTGGAAGGGTTTGAATGAAGACTATTTGATTTGTAAATTGACTTTCAGAATAAGATTATGGTTCAGATTAAAATATTTTATGTGTATATTTTTGAGCAAATGAGATTTACAGGGAACATAATCCAGTTATTTATAGTGAATTTATTGAAAAATGGAGGATATTGGTGATTAAATTTCTACACAATTTTACAAAGGTCATTGTTTTAAGCTTTTCACACATCAAGTTTTTCTTGAAATCAGGAAAACAACAGGATTGTAAGCATTTGGAATATTTATGGAAAGAAGCTGTTGCTTACATAGAAATGAATAGTTTTAAGAGGACTCTTGATTTTCATTGGGGGTTAATAAATTGACTAGGACCAGCCTGGCAAAGCCTGTTGCTAATCATCTTTTTTGTATAATAAAGGTATCGTGCACTCTGTTGCATGCATATCATTTTTTACTACTGAAATTCTAACTGCAACTTTAAAATTCATACTGATAAGATAAATATGAAGATTTTTCTTTTTTTTTTTCAATAAAATAAAAAAATTTTATCTTTTTCTTGTATTTATTTAAAATTATTTAATAATATTTGAAATTTCCAAATTTGTGGCATATTTCATGATACTCTAAATACTTTAATTCATTTGCATATTATGTTGCAGACAACACAATATTCTCATAATGAAGAATTAAGTCCTAGAAGTGATGATTTGTCTGAAAAATCTTACCACACCTATTGTAAGAATAGCCAGGATGATATAAAATCTGAAAAGAAGCTTCGCCTAGGCCATATACCTAATTAGTAAGTAACGTTTCTTTAATATTTTGTTTTGTTGTTATATAATAATTTTTATAATTTGTTGTATCTTATGTAAGTGGGGTGCAAAAAACTTTCAAATTTTGAGGCTTCCTTTTTTTTTTTTTTACAATGCATTAGAAAACAGAAAATGAGAATTAAAAGGTACAATTTACCTACCTTAAAATCAAAATTATAAGATTTTTCACAATAATGACATTTTTATTCAATAATTTCAAGAATTTACCTGCAATTAATAGAGTTCCTTTTGCAAATTCCACACACTACAGAGAGCACCAATGCCATTAGTGTACATGCTCGCCAATATAGCATGACAAGACAACAGTTTAATCGCAAAGTGCAGAGTTCACATTTAAATTTGATGTGGCCACTACTAGTATTTTACCTTATGTCTGATCCAATCAAAGTTCAACAAATGTAATGAAAATTGTCCTGGTGTTTGTTCTGTTAACTAAATTTGCTTAATGCATGAATATTAAAAGGGTTTTTTCTTCATAAATACAGTAAATCCCATTACAACAAATAGCAATACAACGAAATATCCGTTACAACAAAAACGAAAGGTTCGGCCCCATTTTAAAACCTTGTGATATCTAAATCTTGTGAATAGTGAAGTAAATCCAGTTGATTTACAAAACATAGGTTTATCATAGTTTACAAACTTTGACCTGACTCACAGAGGATCCCCCACACACATTAACCTCAAATAAAAAAAAATATTTTCATAGTATCAAACTAAATTATTTTCTGTATAGGGAATGATAAGCTTTAATAAGCCAAATACCACCATATAATTTATTTAATTTATTATTCTGTATTTACTTTTCAGCATCTAAAATTTTTTTATGCTTAAATTATTTGCCCTTAAGATTAATTATTGCAAATTAAATAAGTGGATGTTTTTTTCGGTCGTATGGAATTTTACTTGGTAATCAACCGCCTTTATTTTCTACTTTGCTTCAGCAGTAATTGTTTGGTTTCTATAAAAGTCAGAATGTATAAACTTGTGTTTATGGTATAACTATAAAAAAATTCTGTAACTGTGTCTGTAACCCTGTCTTCTCCGCACTGTGAATGTCTACCATGTAAATGCTGATACAGCTCAATGCAGAAAATACAGGGTAAGCCATTCCGCCTTGTCTCCCTCCTCTATACCTTAAGGAACCTGACATCCAGTCCTGAGGACATCTTCTAAGGTTAAAAGCATTTAAATCAGCAATTGTTACCCACCACAGGCAGTGTTGAGCCGCCGCAGGTGGTGAACGTGGGTTGGCGAGCGAAGCGAGCAGAAGGTGGAGCCCCCTAGTATAACTGAAAAAATGAAACTTGTTTTATCACGTGTAAAGCAGCTATCAATGTAATTCAGAATTTAACATATGTTATAGATTTAGGAATTGTCAACTGCATTACGCCATCTATCATTGAAGGCTAAAAATGCACAGTCTTGAGCAAAGAAGAGACCGAGGGGACATGATTCAGTTGTTTAAATTTATTAAAATGTTACTGGGATGTTACTGGGCTGAAGTTTAGCACTGAAAACAGGACAATAGGTCATTGTTTTAAGCTATTTAAATCTCAGGCTAACATAGATATTAGGAAAAATTATTATTTTAGCAGGAACCGTGGAACAGCTTACCAGAAGAGGTGGTAATGAGCAAGGGAGTAGATAGTTTTAAGAGGGCCATTGATCTTCACTGGGGATTGTAAATTGACTAGGACCAGTCTAGCTGGGCCCAGAGCCTGTTGCTGGTCGTCACTTTTGTATTTATATTTGTATCAATAGACATCCTAACTGGATATAGTAGCCAAAGTCAAGCTCATCCACTGAAAACAAATAAGGCCAACTTATAGCCTATATTTGATAAGCACGATTCCACTCATTTTATATTTATATTGTTACAACAAAGTATCATTATTAAAAATAAATTTTATTGTTTAGAAACTGACAAAACAAACTTTTAGCAACATTATACCCATGTTTAACAATTTCGACTAAACTTTTGATTGTTAAGTACAAAATTCTAATGTAGATTTTAATTCGTTCACATGGTTTATCTGAGGTGTATTGAATGAGCTTGTTACTTGAAATTTTACTGAAATTCAATCAAGAATCTGTTTTGAATCTTGTTACTTTAGCTCTTCAAATAATAATGACTTAGTTGATAGATTATAGTAAAAATTATTAAAAGATGAACAGGGCCGATCCTAGGGTGTCGGCCGCCCATGTGCAAAGACCTGATGTGCCGCCAATGAAGAGCAATTTGCATTTTTTGACTATAACGCCCACATAAATCTATATAAATCTTTCATTAAATTTCTGTATCAAGATCTAATTAAAAAAAAAACAGAAGAAGGATGAATTCATGTAAAAAGTAAGAAAAAACTCCTTAGATACAATTACATCTTTGAAAAAAGCAATAGGTACAAAAAATGTACTAGTCGTAAAAATACATTTTATAGTCTGTCTTTGGTGAGATCAGAGGAAAGACGGAGGAGGGAGAAACGGGGGGGGGGGGGGGGGGGGGGGGGGGCTGGACGCATCCAGAAAACATTCAAAATTGGCTTATGAAAAATAGCTGTGTAATTAATCTTTGGTTGTGTTTGGTTTCTAGGACAAAAGAGTCGGGAACATCCAAGGTCCATGGAGAGATTTTCAATATTGACGTCAAAAATTGCAATTTTAGGAAATTTTTCGAGACTTGAGGGGAAAGTAATGTTTGAGTTCTTTCCTAAAATTCTTTAAAAATTCATGTTAAATTGCAGCTATTTTTTGTAACCTTAGTTTAGAAAGGATCGGCGCTCTTCCAGAATTTTTTCTGAAACGGAAGTTTTAAGCAAGCAATTTTGGGTTATCTTTGTTGACGCTGTTGGAGGGAGGGAGATTCGGTCGTCTCTACGGTTACGTCTTGGTTACGATAGGGGGTCTGGCATCTTTCCTCTGGTAATTTATCGGCACTATTGTTTCAAAAACACATTTTTCGCTAGATTTGGACACGATAGGGGAAAATACTCCGAACTGAGAGAAATATTTTTCGGAATTAAAATCAATTTTAGGCTATTTTTGTGAAGAAATGGTTTTGGGGCTCTAAAAAGCGCAATTTTGTACTACCTTTGGTGACGTTAAGGAAATCGAGAAGCTTCAGCGGATCTTTCTGAATATTTTTCGACATTAATATCTGAAAAATACAGCTAAAGACTTGTCTCCGATTGATGGGGGATACCGGATGTCCTAGCGCCGTGAAAATTTACGTAAGACATCCGGAATTTTTTAGAAATGGAAGTCCCAAAATCGTATTTTAGGCATTGTTTGATAACGATGGGACAAAGAGCGGTTGGGGATTCAGTGTGCCCTCAAGAACTGTTTTTTGAAACTGGAATCAATTTCAGGCTATTTTACGCAGGAAGGGTTTGGTGGCTTCACGGAACCATCTAAAAACGAAAGTTTGAGCCATAGTGATTACGTTGGAGAAAAGGGGGATCCGCAGTATTTCCCCCAAAGTTCTTCGAAACTGATGATTGAAAAACGCAATTTTAGTTTGTTTTTGAATACGTTAAGTGAGAGGGGGTACGATTGGGGTCCTCTCTAGAGACGCTAATTCAAACCATCTTTGGTAGTAATGTTAGGGAATGGATTTCAAGGCCCTCTACCGCAAAAAATTCGAAAAAGAAATTCGAAAAATGCCATTAAGCAATTTTTGATGACGTTAGGAAGAGCTGTCCCCAGAAGAGACATTTTAAATTTTAGAGCCATCATTTTTAGGCTATGTTTGATTAAATTAAGGTAGAAAGAGTGAATAAGAGACTTAATTGGATCGTTAAGATCGGTGGTTCAACCAGCAAAATGTTCCGAAATTGAGGTTCTAAAAACGCAGTTTGAAGCCTTCTTTAGTCTTGTCAAAAAGGTCAAGGCATCCTTTTGGATCTTCGTTTTGGAGCCAATTTGTAACCCGGGGCAAGGGCCCTGTCCTCCTACCTGATATTAAACCGAGCAGTTCATTCGTGGTTTTAATTAAAAAAATTGCTGTAAAGGGGGAAAATTAAAAATTTTAGTTCGTTGATTATATATGTTTGACTCTCAGGGGAGTCGCAATTTTCCATTGTCTCTCCAGACTCCACGCATCCACGACTGCTGAACATAGAATTTGTTGTTTGAAATACTTGCGAGAGTATGCTATGAGCATAGTTTTTTTTTAACATAAAATATGTATGTCTTCCTTGTTAAGGATCAATAAAAGCTTGGGAGGCTGGGGATGAGCATTAGTGGCCTTTAGAAGGCACCCTTTCATGCTTTGGGGGAGGGGATTTCCGTCATTGCCCCTCCCCTGCTAAAAAAAAACCTGCTAAAGGAACTCAGCAGCTCCAATTTTTGCAGGTTTAAAATTGTTCGTAAGTCTGTTCCTTTGGTCACAATTTTAGAGAAGTAACAAAGCTACAACTATCAGTTAAACAAAACTAACATTTATTAACATAAAACAAATAGAATTATAACCATAAGAATGGTTCTTGCTGGTATTATAGGGCCAGCGGCTCCCTTCGTAAATTCAACATCCTATTCCTGTTCAGAGTCACAATTGACTACAACTGTATTTATGTCAAGGACTGCATACTAAGTGCCTTGCCCCCATTATTTTATATACCGATAGATGGCAGCACCATCACCGGATCGAACAGTTCAAGAGAATTTAGAACTAGTCCAGGAGCTAATAGCTACCTGGTACTAGCACCCTCCAGAGGTATCGTTTCACTTGGAGGACATTGAGACCACGAGCATATTTAACGTCGCCCAGTCCCCTTTAATGACGATGGTGGGTCTTCGACCATCGAAGTTCGAACCCAGGACCCTCCGACCCCGAATCCGACACTCTACCGATCGGGCTACCACGGCCCAAATTCCTCATCAATCAATCTAAAATCCTAAAGCAATCTGAATCTGAACTGAGATTCTTTCAATTTAAACTTAGGTTTGCCATAAAACTGGCGAGATATTTAATCGCCAAAAGAAACTTAAATAACAGTATCCATGCCTGATTACCAGTTCTGTCACAAATTTTGCAATCAAACGAAGCATGTGAGCCTAACATTCCATTTTTCTTAATATGCTATGCTGTTGGAAAATTGGCACCTACTTTGATAATTGAACATTTAAAATTCTGTATATTTATTCGACTTATTATGTCATCTTGTGAGAAATTCTTGAGGAATTTTGCTTGATTAAAAGAACTACATGATGCGGCCTGCGGCCGCCCCTTGCTTTGGCCGCCCTTGTGCGGTGCACACTCTGCACACCTGCTAGGATCGGCCCTGAAGATGAACTATTCTTATTATTCCTAGTAAAAATTGTTACAATGTCTTTTTCTCCTAAAATTTTAATTAATCCTTTTTGAAATTTGTTCATTGTGCAAAAAAATGATTGTCTTTTATTCTTTCTTTTTTTTTCCTCATACGTTCCTTTTCTGTCAGTTTTCCTTGAATTGAAACTTATTGTACGTTTGTTTTAAAATGAAATCAAACTCATTTACCATAGCACCTCATTTAACGGCTCTTTGGTTGTAACCACAGTAAATTGCTGATACCAATGTATTTTTAATAAAGTCAACCCAGCTTGCTTTTAATATACTTAAATGTTGACCTTGTTTTTAAAGTCATTTTTCCTACAATTTCATGTTTAGCTTCATCTCCAAGTGGAATTCTATAGACTTAAGTGGGAAAAAAATCATAAATGCTCTGAAATAGTTCCCTCATCCCACCAGCAACAACTACAAGTATAACTAGATTTACTGACCTTAAGTTATGTGTCTTTAGTTTCTTCAATCTCAACAAATTAATTATTCAGTAACACATGTTTAGGTTTGAAACGGTGGACAGCATTTAGCAAGTTAGTTTTTAAAAAAACAGGCTCAGATATCAGTCATGAAATAAAACATGGTCTTAAAAGTAGTAATAGAGACTAAAACCTTGAAAGCCTACCTGTCTATATTGCAGGTAGGCTTTTATTATTATTGCAGATTTGAACATTTTTACTTTAGTACCACAATTTTACAAAACCAATGCAATTGAGTAATGACCGATAAAAAAAGATTTTTTAACAGGAGTGAAACTTTTCTATGGCTACCCTTTAATTCCAAATTTTTTAGGTGATGAATTCTGATTTCCAATTACAAAAACTTTTTTAAATAGATGCCATAATTTGTTTAAGAACATAAAAAGTAGCTGCTACAAAAGATGTAATGAAAGATTCAATACCTTAAAGATGCAGCATGGGATAATTAATACATAAACCATTAGTTAGCTTCACCAGTAGCTACTCTGGCTGTTTCTTGGTATTGGGAAAAGTTGTGGGAAAAAGTTTTCCACCAAGTTGCAAGATGTGAATAACGGTGAAAAAAATCCAAATTTGTAAGGAGGAATAGCATAGCGGTTTTCTTAGATGCCATTTATGGCCCTGTTAGATTCTAATTCTGCATGCATTTTTCATGGTTTTGGCACCTAAGTCAGTTTTCTGTCCCTGTTTGATATCGAGAATGATGTAGAGGGAATATGTTCGTGCTGTAAACTTATACAGTTTTAAAAAAAATCATATTCTTACTACTATGTTTAATAAAGCTTATTCAAAGTAATTTGGTTGTATAAATATTCTTAAATCAAAGTCTATTTACATTTTACAGCTTGTAATTTGATTTACCATCTCTAAAACCAACAGCCTTTATAATGTGTCCTTAATTTTAACTTCACAACTATGTTATGCCATCAATATACATTCTAACTGGACATAGTAAGCCAAACTCAAGCACATCCGCTGAAAACAAATGAGGCCATTGTCATTATAACTGAAGTTGACTGTGTCAAATTTTACTAATAATTAGTTTAAAACATTTTTGACACAATATTTGTGAATTCTAAATTTTTTGTGCACTCATTTTATTGCATTTATTTATTTTTAGCCTAACTGAAAGGAAAAAGCAGTGGGAAATTGAGAGGGAAAGACAAATTAAACTTTTGGAAGAAGCTAGCATACCACCTGGTCATACTTTGTTGCCTGACGAAGAACGCTTAGAAACTCTAGAGCTTCTAAAGAAAAGTAAAAAATATTATATTATTATATCAACCTACACATTTCTAAGAATGTGCATGCTTTTTTTTTTCAATCTTGTACTTGTGCTGTTCTGTAACAATTTTTAGCTAATCCATTTATTTCTCTTTTTTTACTTAATATGTTTTCCCCAATTTCACTAACTCTTAGTCATGATGCTGCATTTTAAAAACTACTACTGTTGAAGGTTTTAAGCAGGACTGCGGAGTCATTGGAAAAGTGACCGACTCTGACTCCTATATCCCAAAATCCGTCCGCCTCTGCAAGCGCTGTGAGAGTTGTGAACTTAGAGGAAAAATGACAGACTCCGACTCCCTCTCTTTAAAATTTTGAAACCTACGACTTCCCACTCGGACTCCGCATCCCTGGTTTTAAGTAAGATTAACTTGGTTCAGATAGTTTTTAAAATTCACTTAAAATCCTTGAGAGTATTTAACAGGATCCTCAAAATATTCATTACTTTTGCATAAGTTTCTTAATTTCAAGCAAAGTTTTAATTCATATTTTTCAGCCTCAGTGCTTTATGTGATATGAGTGCTAATAGTAAATGTGATAAAAAAACATTTTCATTTTAGAAGTTTTTTTCCCCCTTTGAATTGAAAGAACAGTCTTTATTTGTCACAAACATATTGTAACCCGAACAAGAGAAGGGGGAGCTTAGAAGTATTTTTTTTAAATTGAATTTCCAGCGAACAAAGATTTGTACCCTTTTTTCTCGAATATCATCCACAGAGGCACCTTATTTTAAAGTATTTCTTGGTGCTTATTAACATTTTAGGGTTAATGCTGGTTTATCATGGCCGAATATGGTGGTTTATCGTGGCATTTAGTTTTTAATTAGTGTCGCAGACAGCTGAAACAAATTCTGCTGCTATGCACTTAAGTAACTGCAACTATAAAACTTATCTAATAATTGATCTTATTATATTCCTATATATATATATATATATATATATATATATGTATGTATGTATATATATATACAGGGTGTCCAGCAAAGGACTCCCTGGTAAATATCTCGAAAACCAAGGACTATATTAGAATAAAATAAACTGTATGTTTATTAGGAAACCCATAAAAATTATATGCAGGAATACGGAAATTAGTTTAAAAAATTGCCAACAGGTGGCGCTGCTCAATATAATTGCAATAGAAGTCTCCATAAATAGTGCTGCAAAGAGGTTAGTTGTTTCAGCAGTAGTTTAGTCTCTCAGATATGCTTACATATAAGCTACAAATTATCGTCCAACCTCTTCGCAGCACTATTTATGGCGACTTTTATTGCAATTACAGTGTGCAGCGCCACCTGTTGGAACTTTTTAAAACTAATTTACAAGTTCCTGTATATGATTTTTGTGGCTTTCACAATAAACATAGCGTTTATTTTATTCCTATATCGTCCTTTGTTTTCAAGATATTTAATTTTGAAACCAGGGAGTCCTTTGCTGGACGCCCTGTTTATATATATTCTATTCCTATGTTTCTTATACTCATAGACCAAGAAGAATTACTTCAGAGCTTATCAGCTTTGCCAGTCAGAAATGATACCATAAGACTGAGGAGCTATAAGGAAGACCTTGAACGACAACTTGCCAAAGTTGAAGAAGGAATAAAAATATTTTCACGCCCTAAAGTTCTAATAAAAAATGATACATAACATCAAGTGCTTTTGTAACAATATTGATTGTTATTGGCCTTCATATTTGTGCATGAATCGTCTTACACGACGTCTAAAGCCTGATATGTGCTTTAGTTATTTATTAGAATGTTTCCCTTTGAAAATGACTTTTATATTAATGCACACATGGAAGTATTGGGTTGCACCACACGTTACATATTCTAGTCTTGTTAGAGTATTGAAAATGTTTTCAAATTATACTTGCATTAAATAAAAAGTACTTCTGAATATTGGTAGTTAATGTATTAAAATAATTTAAAAACACTTTTTAGTGTTGTGGATTTGTTAAAGATAAAATACTTTATCTATTCTGTAAACCTTTTTTAGTTTCTTCTCCCAAATATTTGGTTGCAAATGCATTATCTCTTAATTCATGGACTAAAACTATTTTATTACTAAATGTAATAAAATAGTTTTAGTCCATGTAGAAAATGAGACAACTGTTATGACTTGCTCTAAAAATTGAATATGATAATGACTGATTTGACTTCTTTCTTTTTGTGTAGCTTTCAAAATTTCTAGTTTACATTACAAATATTCATTTTTTCAGGATTTGTAAAAGGAATTTGCATATTATTTGGTATTGCAAAAAAAAATTAACTTTTGGATTTTGGTAATTAATATGAAAACAATTTTTAAATGTTTTTAATGCTGTATATTTGTTGAAGATAAAATGCGTTATTGATTCTCGTAATTTTTTCAAGTTAGTTTGTTAGAAGATTTTCTTGCAAACAAATTCTCTCCATAAAATTTTTAAAAATACTTCAATCACCACCACAGGAAAGGAAAACTGCTATAACTTACTCTACAAACTGAATGTCACCGTTAATTCCCTTTTTTCTTGTGCTGTAGTGTTCAAGTTTTCTAGTTTACAAGACAAATGCTAATTTTTTAAAGATTTACGAATGAATTTGCATATTATGAGGAACTATCTGAAATTAAAAGTTTCTTTGATTTTGACATTCTTTTAGTAGATAGAGAAAATTTTGCTGATAACGAGCACGAAAGGACAACTGAGTGTTCATACAAAGCAGGTTCACAGGAATTGTTTTAAAAATTCTTACTTTTTTTTTTTTGCTGCACTAAAGAAGTTAATTAACTTGCCTTGAACCACAGAACGTATAAGCAATTCCATGTCAGATCAATCAAAAAAAAGTTAAATTTTGGTGCTATCATTTTTGATTTTAACAAAATTTGGTATGGAGGGCATGTGTGCCCACCAGATACGTAATCCTGCAAATTTTTAGATTTCTATTTAAAATTTTTTTCAAAATGCAGGGTTGTAAAAAAAAATCCTAATGTCAAAAAAGAGAAGTGTTTACTAACAAATGACAGTAACGTCTTTCCTAATCATAGTAGAATAAAAATTTGAAAATCGTCGTAAAGCTAAGATTTTACGACAGACTAACAGAGCTTTCTATTGATACATTTCATAACTTTCTTATAACGAATTTAAGTTTCAATGTCATTCGCCTCAACTTTTGGTCTTGTCTATCTCAAAACACGCTTCTCGGTAATTTAAAAAAAAAATAGTATTGCTGAAACATGCATCTATTTTACTGCTATTCTTCCACTACATCAAAAATTAGTCTGTCACCGCAATGGCAAGGCACTGCAAAAATAGTTCACTCAGCACTAATCAAATCTTTGCATCTCGTCTCTTCCTACCAGACTGAATGGGACAAGAGAGGAGCAGTCTTCTGCTTCATTATAGATATTTGGAGATTAATCTTTAATTCAATGGATTATTGTGCAGCAAAAAAAGTGCAAACCAAACAGGCTAAACAGTTGATTGGTTTGTGAGCTTAAATATATCTCTACAGGCAGTCTCTTTTCACTAAAAGTAAACTGCAGCAATATAATTGTTAGCCGAAATTTGGTGAAATTATAACAGTATACAGCGTGGCCACTTTTAACACAAGGCCCCTATTTTGCAACCGTTAGCGCTAGATGCATACTTCCAATTGCAAAAAAAGAAAACATTAACTTTCCTGACGGAAAGAAAAGGAAATTTTTACTAATAACTAACAATTTGGTCCAAATGTAACATAGTCTTTTGTATCAACAAAATCAGCTTTGTAAATATTAAAGCAAACACAAATTTTTGACAAAATTTATCGGTTACAGGAAAAATAAAAAGACCAGGGACAATAAGTAGAAAAATGTTTTTCTTTAGTTTGCCGCAAGATCATAAGGTTACAGGTTTCATTTCCAAGGCAGACCTACCAAACCTTCCACATTCATTTATTGAGGACTAATAAATTAACTAGGACCAGCTTAGCTGGTCCAAGAGCCTGTTGCTGGTCGTCACATTTGTATTTGTATTCCAACCCCATCTTCCACCCTTCCACACCGAAGATAAACTCTTCCACATTTTCCCTCCCAATTTAGCATGCAATCTCATTATTCAGACTTTACTTCCTTCAAATTCTTTCATATTTCCAGGGATTTCAAAAACCAAGACTGCTCGTTTTCATTTTGAAGCAATAACGTCATGGCGGGATTGGGCCTCTCCATGTAGTCTTCTAATTAAATCTAAAGTGCCACATAGGGTAACATTCTTTTTCTTTTTTAGCCAAACAATACTATCGATTATAATTAATCATAACTCAGTTTTTTTAAATTGACTTTGATAATAATGTTATGCAAATTAAAAATAGTTCCATTTTAGTTTATCAGTTCAAAAATTTGTTTACAAAATAATGTCTTGTAAAACCTTTTGCTTTTTTGCCTCTTTCTTCTGCTATTTCTTTGTTAATCCTTGGCATTTTTGAAAAAAGAGGTTGGTAGGTATGCATTTCTAAAATAAAAAGAGAGGAAACAGAAAAGTACAAAAGACCCTCATTTTACACGGGTTTATTTTAGTCGCTTTCACTAATACGCAGTTTAAGATTTCACACCTTTATTTTATTTTACGCGGATGAGTTTAGGTTTTGTGGGGATGCAGCAAATGCAAACAGATAAAATGTTCCCCTCTTTCAAAACCCATACTCCTTAAGATTGCAGATTACACGTAATCAACTGCAATTTGGCGTGCTAATAAGGCGAGCTTGGGCCACTGGAGACATTTTATGCGACTGATTCCAGAGCTTTTTCCAGAAGTAAAGTTATTTTAAACTCACACAGTTCAGAAATCACTGTTAGAAGAGCTTTTAAAAGTGACAAAGAATGAAAAAACCAACGAAGACACCGACGTCAGTGACGCACAACCAAAAAAGTTCACATTGAAAACTTTGAGTTATTCCTAGACAATAGAAATGATCTTTCTGATTTGTAAGTGAAGGAAGATTCTATCATGGAAATGATGCAAGTGATCATGGATGCGTTTATGCTCTGCATAGAATTACAAAGAAAAATTCTTAAAATGCCTGCTAAAAGACTATCATAGCCATCTCCTCTTTATAAACAGAACACGAAATTAATTTATGTTTTCTTTGTGCATGTTATGCATAAAAATCGATATAAATACACAATAAACTTATTATACAATTAGTCATCACTAGAATGAAGTATTTTTTTTATCTACGGAACCAAACCCCTATTTAGGTCTCAATCTACGCGGTTTCGATTTAAGCGGCATTTCCCTGGAACGTAACCCCCGCCCAAAACGACTGTCTACTGTATAACATTTGATGGTTTGTATCAAACCCATGTAAAAATTATATTCTGTCTGCACCAAGTTCCGAGTCATCATATGAGGTAGAACATAGTTTTAGAAACCTACATTCTTGAAGTGTTAGTTTAATGGTTTTTGGTGACATGGAAGTGGCAAGATTAAAGTTGGAAGACTTAAAAATTTGCATGTTCAGGTAAGTGGTTCTGATTGTATGTATTTAATGTTCATCCAGTTCTGTTTATTAATTAGCTGACTTGATTATGTAACTACTGTCGGACCCCACTTTAACAAACCTCTGTTTAATGAATTTCGCAATTAAGCGATTTTTTCTTTCCCCCCCCCCCCCCCCCCAACTAAAGTGAAGACAAAAACCCCTATTTATCAAATAATTAACCCTGAAGTAATGAATTACTTTAACGGCTGAGGAAAAAAAAATTTTTTTGGTAATTTGAGTTAGAAAGTATTTAATTGTTTTCCAAACGACATATCCCTCTTGTCCGAAGCACAAAAAGACTTTTCTTGGAATCAGTAATTTTTGACCGGTGGGGGGGGGGGACAACCAATGAATAGCGGTTATGATGCTGAAAGCGATAATGAAACTAGCATTAAAACTTACTTTTTCTAATGGCCTGGAAACTGGGAACTCATATCTCATGCAGCAGGCTGTAAATGACACAATATTTTCTTCTCTCGATAAAATCAAAAGGGAACTATTTCGAGTCAAGTATCAAGGAAATTGTGAAACACCAATAACTCAGCACTTTAAAATTTCAAATTCTTAACTAGTGTGTCGCAAAATGCTGAGTAAAAAGTGTACACTTTAATTATGGATATTTTTGTGCATTTCCCTTTTAGGGCTTTTTGATAAGCTAAATGCAATTTTTTTCGCACCCCGATATTACGAATAACCCTGATTAAACGCACAAAAGTTTCTGTCACGATGAATTCGTTAAATTGAGGTCTGACTGTAGCTTCATGCATTATTTTCCGAAAAATTATATTTTGGACATCTGGCATAAGTTACAGCACAAATAAATATAACAGTTATGACATCTTTTATGCATAGTTATTCTTTTGTTTTATGCTCTAGGAATGTTGTATTATTGTTCATAACTTGCACATCAATAAAAAAAGAGTTTGTGTTACAATCAAAAGTTTGCTAGCTTATTTTTTATGTTTGCTCAATACTTAATGTATTTCACGGTTCCCAATCTTTTTAGGTGTGCGGACCAGCAATTTCGTGAAAAAAACTTTGAAGCCCACTAAGTGCTAAATATATAAGTAAAATTCGGATGAATAATAGACACTTTTCCATATACGGATGTACAATGAATATAGGTGTATGTTGTAGCTGTAATACAAGGATCATCATAATCTCTCTCCATAAGAAAAACTGCGAACCGAATCACAATCTTGGAAACATTTTACCTCTGGACAGCCACCAAACTTTGGTGTGAAGTAGAAGCTAATTGTGTTGGCTGCCCAATTTATCAGACAAAACACCAGTCTTGGAGTTTTGGGACACTTCCTTAACAAAGTCCTTAACCCTTTCCTTAACAAACTTTTACTGTGTTGTTAAGAGTCTTCCTGTTTTCAAACACTCGTCCAAACTTTTAACTGCAAGAGCCTCTCTATTTACAACAACAAATTAATTGAACAAACAGAGCGATTTATTATATTCTGGCGACAAACTTTTAACTGCAAGAGCCTCTCTATTTACAACAACAAATTAATTGTACAAACAGAGCAATTGATTATATTCTGGCGACTAAAACAAACTTGATTTCTAGACATAGCATGTGCACCACCAGTTGCTAAACCTAGACACTAAAGGGGATATCACACGAGAGAAATTACAAGACATCGCAACCGCAATAGCAACCGTAACGCTATCCGGAACTGGTTTTTCTACTCACTTCCACAAACGATTGCTCCAAAATTCTCGTGTGCTATGGAAATTCGCAGTTGCTCGTATAGGGGCAAACTTTTTCCTCCGCTAGAAAAAAATTGCCTTTAATTCTGGGCAAGTTACGAAGGAACCAATCAGGGCGCTGGGATTTCGTGACGTCAGGCAGCGTCACTGTAAAATACATTTTTGAAAATTGCAATCGTGGCGACAGAAATGTGGGGATTCCTTTTTATTGTTCTATTTATTTTATGTTTCAAAAATTTTCAGTTACTTTAAAAAACGGATGAGCGACATTTAATCTTTGGTTTTGCATCTGATTTTGAATTTAAATTGCTACTTATATGTTAGTTAACATCAGTGCGAATTTTATGCATTTCTTAATTTATATTGGTGTTTTTCGTTTCATTAGGTTTTTGAAAATTGTTTTGCACAAATGTTACAATGGGGTCGTTTCCAAAATTTTAAACGTATTTTTTTCTGAAAGAGCATGTTTAAAAACATAGGATCTGACCATTTTTTAAATAATTTGTTTTTGTTCAATATTTTTAAAATATTACTTAAATCGTGGCGCTTTCATTGTTTACATTTCTGTCGTGTGACGTCACGAATGATGAAATGCCATTCGTGTTGACATTCACAGAGCAAAATATTTAATTCGCATCTTTACACACGTGTATTTGTGACGTCATCAAGACCACGCCTTGTTTGAAAAATCGGACATTTAAAAAAATTAATTAAAAAATAACGGTTTTGAAAATGAAAGTATTTTTGGGTCCAAGTTATTTTTATTTTTATTTATTTATTTATTTTTTTTTTTTTGCTTATTCTATCAATTTCAGTGATAAAAGTACTACTTTTGACTGGAGGAAACCACCCCATTCTGATACTTGAACAATTACAGTAAATTTTTTCCTTGAAAAAGTTACGTGAAAATTCCTTTTTAAAAATCATAGCATTGAAGCTGTACTTTTATTTTTTAATTCAAACTGATGGGTACGTACAGTATGTACCATTTGAAAATACTTAAAATGTAGGAGAATGTGAGGCAAAGTGAAATGGTGAAATATTTACTCTACTTTTAGCTCCACCTATTTAGTAATATTTTGACTGTGTAGTAACACATGTACTCTATTCCAGTCAAGAAAAATAATCCCTCTGAAAATCAAAGAGTATGATAATACAAAGAATTTTTTAAAAATGATATGCACATTGTAATATTTTGTTGAGATGTCAAAAGTTATGTTTGGCATTATTAAATGATAAAGTTATTTTTCTTAACATTTGAAATATTGATTGAGACGTACTAATATTCAATGCAGTGTCAATTTGCTCAGTATTAAGCTTATTTGTATTATAAATGCTTGTATAGCTTGTATAAATGCGCATCATCGTTTCATTACATTTTTTTAAAGCGTCACTTTATTTTTAAATGTCTGGAACTATTTTAATAAACTCGGTCACAGATTTTCCTGTGTGCAATATGTATCTAGTGGCGTTATATTTGTGTAAGTTAAAGTGTTAGCACATCTCCAATATATTTATGAACTCGAAGTTTAAAAAAATAATTATGAAAGGCCTATTGATTAGAATTTACTGGCTTTTTTTTTTTTAATTTTTCATGTTTGTTTTTAGTTATGAATTTAGGTATAATTTGTTAGAATTAAAATTTCTTCTTACCTGTCAATAAGTGACTAATAATTCCTATCTAAAATTAAGATTTAATTTAGTAGTTATGGGAAAAAATAAGCCTAGAGAAGTCATATATTCTGTATGTCTTCTTTAAATGCAACAAGAGTATCACTTGAAATCAAACATTCAATTAAAAGTAATAAAAGTTTTCTGTTTTTCTGAAATTTTCAGTTCTACAAATTAATGTTAAAACTCAAATATGAATTTAACAGGAGGAGCTTTGGTGACTGCATGAAATAATAATTGATGCTCTAGCTCTGAAATCATTGCCTTGATCATTTCCCCCCCCCCCCCTTTTTTTTTTTTTTTGCCATCTTTTCACAAATCCACATACAATTAAAGCTGCAAGAGCTGCATTAAGTATTTGATTGCTAATTTCATCCATAACTGTCGAATTAACGCGACGCAGCGTGATAACCAAATGCGGAATTGACGAAAAGCGATGAACAAGCGCAAGCACATGGATGTAAGCTAAAAAATGGTAGCCCCCGTTGTGAACAAATCGAGCAACCGTCCGCGCAACCGGCAGTAACCCTGTAGGCAACTTCCCGTCCGAAAAACCAGTTCCAGATAGAGTTGACGGTTCCTATTGCGGTTACGATGTCCTGTAATTTCTCTCGTGTGATATCCCCTTAACCAATCTGGGTTTTCTTCTATAAAGTTGTCAGTAGATTTGAAAATTTCTTCGACAGTTACTTCTGTTGAAAAAGACTAACAGAACAGCATTTCTTCAATACTGCTGTGAAAGCGGCCAAGATTTGGTCTAGCCAACAATACTTGTACTCTCATCAAGATTCTCTGAAAAATAGTCGCTTTGTTTCAAGAAAATAATGTCTGATAGCTTCTTTCACATATTTGAATGTTTCATCAATTCTTTAAATGGTTACATTTGTTAACTTTTTTTGAACTTTTTTCATCAAACTTTGTTGTTTTTTTATTCTTGCTGCAGGTATAATAAGTTCTCCTAAAATGTGAGTTGAACCAGGGCCGTAGCCTGAATGTGGCATAAGGGGGCAATGCCCTACCTATTGTGACTCATGCCCTAAGTTTAAATTACACTGAAAAAAAGGAAAAATTCTAGTAGGAAGTCCTCAAATACCCCTCCCTATAAAATCCACAAAGATCCTCTAAAACTGCGTTTTAGAAGCTTCTGGAGAGCACTGAACGTCATCCCTTCCCCTTATGTCAACAGCAGTGGCCCACAATCAAATTTTTAATTCAATGAGCGGATGAGGGACTCCCCCATCCGTTCCCTTAACACTACCAAAGAACCAACCAACGTATTTTCAAGGCTCCTATTTCGAATAATTTCCGATGGAAAGTTCCGAACTAAAGTATCTTTTCCCTAGCATCATAAAATAAGGCTTATAACTGCGTTTTTAGGACTTCAATTTCGAAAAATTTCCCTAGAGGAACCCCATGTCCCTCTTTCCTCATCTTTCAACATCATTCAAAGATCATCTAAAATTATGTTTTTGGAACTTCTAACATCGAAACATTTCTGGTGAAAAGGATTGAACACTATGTCTTCTACTAAGTCATCAAAGGTGGTAGGTGCCTATACAATCGCGTTTTTAAGACTTCAATCTCGAAATTTTTTCCGAGGGAAAACCCTCGAACCCCCTGGTTTTTAGCATGACTAATTGATGTCTAAAAACGTTTGAGAAACTCTAATATCAAAACACGACTGGGGAAAATTCTTTAAACTCTTTGAATTATATCCATTATTTGAAAAAAAAAAACCTCGTCATGTTTCAGTTTATAAACTTTTTCAAAATTTTATTTTCATTAGTCCCCACCTTATAATGCATTACTCATTCGCCCCTCCCAACAGGATCGTCTGGATCCGCCACTGCCTACACTTACGATTTTAGAATTTGAATTTCAAAAAACTTCCTAAGAGGAAGCATCCAAACTTGAACTCTCTTAATATGGCTAAAAGTGGGCTGAAATATTGCGTTTTCTGAACTTTCTTTTTAGCAAAATTTCGGGGGAATGTTCCAAATTTCATTCTATCCCTAATGTCATCAAAGACGTTTTTAATTGCGTTTTTAGGCCTGCGTTTTCAATCCCCCCCCCCCTTGCCTGCCATGAAATTCAAATGTCTTACTTTTTTATGCGTACCTACGGCTCTGAGTTCAACCCTTTTTTGCGATGAATAAAAATATGAAACTTTGGTGCATATTTTGTTTTGTTTTGAAGATTTTTCCGCGGTGGATTTAGTCACAATCGTTAGATAGCTTCTCAAAACAAATCACAGGCTGAGGCACTGGTTCTTCCTCAGAACCAGAAAATCGAATCCGTATTCTGAAAAACTTCTTTCTCCTTGCTATTTCCCAACAAGTTGGACTGAATATCTAAACTTACTAGAACTTGTGGGATATGATGTGGCAGTCCCTTTATCACTTGACAGCTCCATCACATGTCAAAGACCCAGTACAGCCGATCTTTCTTATTGATTACGAGTCACGCACAGTGGCGGATCATGCGATTTTGGGGCCCCAGGCGCAACCTATCCGGAGGCCCCCTTTAATTGACACAACGAAAGTGATATGGTTTCCTATATTTACAATGTAAAAAATCATATTTTTTTAATCAACAAGCTTTTGGGGGGGGGGGGGGATTATTCTTATTTAAAAAGGAAAAACGACGATATTTCTGACAAAAAAAAGTTTACTGCGAAAAATTTTGTCTTTGTTTTTTGGTAATTTAGGTAGTGCAGGGTGTGAGATCCGAACCCCTATTTCAGACCATCTAGCAAAATCGCAGCTTTCCCCTGTTTTTCAATGCGCATCATTCAGTGGCGCAACCAGAGAGAAAAAAAATCTTAGGGGCGGGAGGTTTTTTTAGGCGGGAGGAGAGGAGAAAGAGAACCTTTAATTGGACAGGAAAAATAAGGAGAGAGGGGGGTCCGGGGGAAAGTTCTCCCCCGGGAAAAATTTTAAACTCGTAGTTTTAAAAACGCAGTTTTAGACTTTCTTTGATGATGTTAGGGGGCACAAAGGTGCAGCTGCAGGCAGGTCCGGATCTGCGCACCCGCAGACCCCGTAGTGCGGGGGTGCACCTGGTTTTTTTACGGCCCAAGAAATTGAAGAAAAAACTGAAAAAATCTAGCACTCTAAGACTTATTAACGTTACAAATATACAATGCTGGCCTCTGAGGCCCTACAAATTTTGTTGTAGGGGGTCCGAAATTTATAGATCCGGTCCTGGGTGCAGGGGTCTCAGCGGAAAGTTGTTGAAATTGAAGTCCTAAAAACACGATTATAGGTTATATTTATTGACGTTAGGGTAAGGGATGGAGCTCAGGGACTGCCTTTAATCGATTTTTTTTTCAAAACAATAGATAGAGATCAATTCCTCCTCCCCCCCTTCCCAATTTTCGAAACTGTATAGCTTCAAAAATACAACAGTAGACAAACTTTACGGGATATTTAAAATGTGATGAAAACCTTCGTGAGAGATTTGCTTTTGTTTCTTTCTTGAAAATTGTACAGTATAATGCAATCCATACTTAAAGGATAACTTAATAGGCTAGACCGGTTATAGTTTAGACACATTTTACATTTTGATTTTTGTTATATTTGTTATTTTATATTTTTCTTTACAAGGGTTACGTACCAAATCAAAATTTCATCGGATTCAAGCAAAATTTTCTTATTAAATAATGATTTCAAACCTTTGTAGAGATAATGTATTCGCAACAATAATATCTTAAATTTCTTCTCGAAATTTATTGACTATACTCAACGTGAGTCAAGTAGATACACAAAAGAATAAACTGTTGCGCTGAAGTAATAAGCGAAATGAAGTTTTTAAGGGTTGTTTTGAAAAAAGATTTTTACAAAATATTTTGTTCGAGTGAGATGCTAAAAGTAAATTTGATTTAGTTAATGTAAATAAAGTATGGCTATCTTCTCCGAATTACGCTCTTTTAAATATTTCTAGAGTAATTTTATTCATTTGAGGGGTTTTTTTTTGAGCAATCACGATTGCTTATTGTTCTCATTTGACTGTTTTTGGCGTTACGCTGATTTTATTTTCCTACCAGCACTCTCTGCCAGCACCACCGTCGCGTCGACCGGCCTCACGATGCTGCTCCTCTTGCGAAAACCGTCTCCAGGTTGCGTCCATGTCCTACACACACACGCCTACACACTCATGCCTGCGCACAGACACAAACACACACTCCTACACACATACACACACTCATGCCTGCACACAAACACATATGTCTACATACACACATACGCACACTCATGCCTGCACACAGACACAAACACATATGTCTACATACACACACACGAACACCTACACACACAGCACTGCAGACACAACACGCACACACATGCATACATACACACACACGCACCCACACACATGCGCCTACACAAACATACACGCCTGTGATTGCGAAAAACATAATTTGAATTCAAGATGCCAAAAATTCAATTTTTTTTTTTTTTTTTTTTTTTTTTGAGCAATCACGAATTGCTTATTGATTATTTACTTGACCAAAGTTGGTGTTGCTCTGATTTTTCAGATTACCATGGCGATGGCTGTTTTTATTATTTATTTATAGAGCAAAATTTTCGTAGTCATAGTTACAAATCGTCTGAGGCCAGGGGCTTCAAATAGGGAGGGGGTGAGAGGGGTGGTTGCACTCCCAAATTTTTCACTCAGAATAATAAAAAATGGTCAATTCATTTAAGATAACTTATAAAATCATTTGCTTGCATTTTCAGAACAGAAAAAACTGATTTAGAATAATTATTTTCCTTAACTAAAGAAGTAGTCTCTTCATATGGGTTAAATATGTATGTCAAAAATGCGTAGTCTATGTTATGATCGGGCATCTTGTATGAGATGCCGGTACAGTGTTGAGACTGCGCAATTTTTACGCGTAAACTCCATGTCATTTTACATAAATATTAATGCTCATGTTATATTTTAATGTTTAGCTAGTAAGTATTCATTGACTCCTTGTACTAGAAACACATTTTAGTAACTCGATGTATTATATGCTTTCTTAGAAACTCTTTGTAAAGCTATGCTCTTTTTGAAAAACATCCTATATCAAAAAATACTTTCACGTCTACAAATATATCTTGATGCTCTTTACTTGACAATCTCTGAGTGACACACGATGGTATTCAAGAGTTAAATCTATAAAAGTCCCCTGGACGAATTACTGGAAAGCGACTTTTTCAATGATAGGAAATCTGATGTCATTTTGATAGGTATGACTTTGTTTGAATTTTCGTTTACTGTACTTATATTGTGGAGCGTTTTTTTGAACAATGCTACACTCTATCACAAAACTTTCAATCCGTTAATCATAATTCATGGATTGACAATTGAAACTTAGTAATTTTCGAACAAAATGATCAATTCAGTTTCTCAAGAAATTGAGACAGGATTTGATTAGATACATTTATCATTGGTCTTAAGTTCAATATTACGTAGATCGGTTACAGAAAACAAAAAAGAAAATATTACACTTATAAGTTAAATTTATAGCATGAGGGAAGAAGAACTGTTTTGTGAATTGTGCGACTATACTTTTTAATGACGCAAAATAAATACTAGCCCAATTTAAAAAGTTTTCTTGGTTATTTTACAGAGAGGAATCTGAAGGAAATGTGTTTTTTAACATAACTTTCTTGCTTCCATTGTTTTTTGACTGTTTCAATCAGGTCAGTCATTTGAAAGATGACTTTTGTGTCCCGCTCTCAACATCAAAATTGCCTTATTATTCTTAACATTAAAACCATTTTATTATCACTTCCTGTTAACCAATATGTATTTTATACCATACTGAGGAAAATCCTGTTCAAGAAAATCGACCCCCCAAACGAAAATGCTGAAAATACCGCCCCTGTCTGAGGCTTAGCTCAAGCAGACTTGGCATTTAAAAAAGGCTTTTTTTGCGTAAAATTAAGTTTTTCAGAACAAAAAACTTATCTAGATGAAATTAAACAGCAAAAATTCATCTAAATACAAAATTTAAAGATTACTAATTCCCATCTTTTGAGATTGATAAGAAATAAAAATACATAACGTTATATGCTGCAAATAATCTTTATTATAAGTGTACCTACTGGTCGATATGGGCTATTAATTCTTCATCTGTATTACCGCATCCGAATCACCATTTCTTTTTTGTGGATATGTCTTGTATTACCAGGAGGGTGTACAGAAATTTTGGGACCCATCACAAATAAAACTTTTACGGGCCCCCTCCATATTATTTACCCCTACTATTTGGGCCCCCATCAGGCTCGGGCCCGTTTCAACAAGTGTCCCTTCTCCCCCCCCCCCCCCCCCCGTGTACTCCGCTAATGCGTATTACCAATTCTAGAAAATCCAAAGTCATAATATGACGGGTGTAACGTTTTTGACCATTTCCATTATCTTCCATTTGTAGAAACAAGAAACCCAACATGTAGGTACTTATCGCAATTCATGATTGTAAAAAGCGTAATTTGAATTCAAGAAGTCGAAATTCAAATGCGAATCCTGGATGTTCCCTTTTTTTTTTGTGTGTGTGTGTGTGTGTGTATAGGGGGGGGGGGGTCATTTCTAAGCCTTTCTGGAAAAAGAAAATAACTATTAAAATTTGTGAGCCTAAGTATAATTCGGTTTCAACTAGATCTAAACGCAATGTATCAACTTGACCGAAACAACACCATTACGTTAACTCAGAAACGTGGGAAAAAAACATCAGCGAATATCAGAAACTTCTGTTAGGAAAAATCATGTCTTCTATTCAAGGAACACAAATCTTGGTTTAATATGATATAACTACTTAAACATCCTACGCGACAGTTGAAAACAAACTATAAAAATTTACTTTTGTGCGCAAGAAAGCATTTTTTTACGGAAAACTTGCAAACAAAAAAAAGACAGCTGTGGAATAATCATAACTCGGCGGCGGGGCTGTGGAGTTGGAGTCGGGCTCATTTTAGGGTAAAGGAGTCGGAGTCGTTTGAAAACATGTCGACTCCGACTCCGGGTTTCATTTTTTTTCTTTAATTTTTCCTGACTCTCCTTGCATTTTTTGAAAAATTAACTACCAATTAATTTGATTACATGTATAAATACCTACTAATAAGAAAATAACTCATTGTGGCGACCAGCTGGCTTGATTGTTTATCGAATTTTCTGTAACAGCTACCTACGCCGTCTCCTAGTTTGCTTATTTTCTAACTTAATTTAACTGATAGCAAACAATTTTGTTGCCTAACATTTTCTAAATAATTACTTTGAAATAAAAATAATATATTTTTTACCTCGATCTCTGTTATAAAATAGTAAAAGGAATGCATGTATCGCTTGAGCAAGTCGAGAAACTTTTCAGGGTGCTTGGTAAATTCAAAAGAGTGTTGGTACGAAAGCACAAATACAAAAGATCCGATAAAATATAGGGGATAATGTTGTACCTTGGAACACTTTTCATATTTTAATTTTTAACGTCAATTATTTGAAACAAATTTAAAATCTAAAAGTCACATTAAAATAGCCCAACATACTTTTATAGAATATATATTTTTTAATTCAGACAATTTGAAAATAAAATGTTGCCAGCCATTTAAAGTATAACTTCCAAGCTACCCCAAGGTTCAACATCCTATTGTACCTTGGGACACATCCTGTTGTTCTATGGGAAAGTCTTCATGATTCAGGAAACAGCCTTTTTATACTTGAACCAATTTTGCACCAGAAAAGAAAAAGTTGTTTAAAAGACTACATATAAGATTAGAACATTGTTCCATGTTCCTAAACATATCTTAATTATTAAGAATCATGCATATGTTGTACCTTGGAACGTGTCCTAAGGTACAAAATGTTTGGCTTTCCTAAGGTACAATCACCAATTTAATGAAAACCAAAAAGATGGTCAATCTAGAAGCACTATAAATAATTTGCTTATGAGAAAATAATGAAAGTACTTCTTTTTTATAACAGAATAAAATTCAGTTGACTAAATTTACAAATACATACAAAGACGGAAAATGAAATGAAAAAGAAGAAAATATTTACTTTTGAGTCATGAAATTCGCTTTCTCTCACAAAATCGTCAATTTTACTCATTTGATGCTGATTTTTACTATGGCACCATTTAGGGTGAAAAGTTACTATTAGAGATCATAAAAACACGGCTGCTAAAAATAGATTCTTAGAAATTAGCAGTGCTCCAAGGTACAACACTCCCCCCCCCCCCCAAATGTTTTTTTAATTCTAAAAATTTTATCTAAGAAAGCTTGGTTAACACTGAAAAGTACAAAATAAAATTAGTATATGATTTATTGCTTACAACACTCAATAATTATAATTAATCCTAAAATCTTCATATTAAGGTTCATTCTGAAGCCGTCAATTAAAAAATTAAAATTAAAAATTGAGCCAAGAAATGTAGGTATCTAGTTAAAGCTATTCGTACAAAGCTGTATACCGCCGCATTTTGTGTAAAATTTGCTCCAGACGTACATGTACACGACCTCTCTCCGCAATATAGTGCAATATTTTTGTTGAAATTTTTAAGATGAAATTTAAGATTTATTATTGGGGAATTTTTTTCAGAATTAAAGAATCTCAATTTGTATAAACTCTGAAATTAAGTTGAGGTGTCACCCACCAGATGAGTGCCACCCGGGAGGGAGGGGGAGGGGCGCCACCTCTCAAGAGAAAAGCTTTTCGACTTAGCAAAAAAGTTTTTTTTTCTTTCAAAACTCTTTCTCTCACTCTTCTCAGTGCTTTCAAAAATTGAAAGCACATGATTTGATCAGCATCTGTTAAACATTAAAGGGGAGCAAATTAATCTTTTTCATTTTTTTAAAAAATGGGACTTTTTAGTAATTTTACTTTAGAAATCGCACCTATCGGATAATTTGATTTTCATATTGAATTTCTAACGTTGTATGCATCTTAGGTTTACAATAAAATACAACGCGAAAATTTCATTAAAAAGGAATTAATATTTGAATCTCTATTTAGGAGTTTTCCCCCCTTCCCATAAGGGGGATTTGAAAAAATAAATTTAAAAAAATAAAAAAGCCGCAGTCGGAGTCAGATGTTTTAAAATCTTGGAGTCGGAGTCAACCATTTTCCTTCCGACTCCGCAGCCCTGCTCGGCAGCAGGAAAAATTCAGCATCGTAAAAAGAATGTTGCGTAGGAGCATTGCCTCAAAAAGAACTTTTCCCGACTCTTTTGAAACAATTTCGTTTTTAAACTTATGACCAAAAAGGAAAACGCATTGGAGAAAAAAAAGTGTGATTGCTCACCTAAATCCCAGGGCTGTTTTATTTTTGTAAATGCTTTTTTCTTTCATTAAACTAGCAAGATTCTGAACACTTACAAGACAACACTCACTGACTGAACTACTGAATTGGATTGAAATGTACCGGACAGAAAAGTTCTCGCGGCGATTTTCCAAGGTCAACCCAACTCCCCTGTCTTAGTGCCATAAAAATGCCTTTCCTTTTGTTACTTCTTATCTAACACCGCACTTTCTCAGGGACAAAATACGACCTTGAAGAAAAAAGCGGGAATTCTCCTATCTCAGAAAAAGTGCTGAGTTACGGTACAGTGCGAAATATGCTAGATGAAGTTTTCCGGAGGAAAGAAACAAATATATATTTTGAAACTTTAAACCTTATACACATACAAAAAAAAAAAAATGTCCAAAATTTCTCTTCTGGAAAAATTTAAACAAAGCCACCAGAAGCCTGAGGCCCCTTAAGATGCAGGGGGAATTATTGGGAGCAATCAGCCAGCATCTAAAATCCATGACTAATTGTCAATTTCCAGTAGGTTTGAGCATTTTCCACTCAAAATTATGATTTTCCAAGGCATATCCACACAAAAAAAAAAAAAAAACAGTTTTTTCTTCCAGAAAAATCCAAACGAAGACAACTGAAGTCTGGGGGCCCTTTAGACGCAGGGGGCCCTATTGGGAGCAACCAGCCCGCGCCTAAAATCCATGACAAACTGTCAATTTACAGGACTTTTGAGCATTTTCCACTCAAAATTTTGATTTTCCATGGCAAATTCTCAAAAGAAAGTTTTTGTCCCAGAAAAATTCTAACGAAGGCAGCTGAAGTCTGGGGCCCCTTTAGACGCAGGGGGCCCTATATTGGGAGCAATCAGCCCGCGCCTAAAATCCATGCTAACTGTCAATTCCATGGGTTTTGAGCATTTTTCACTCAAAATTATGACTTTCCATGGCAAATTCTCAAAAGAGAGTTTTTTCTCCCCAAAAAAATTCAAACGAAGGCAGCTGAATCCTGGGACTCCTTCAGACGCAGGGGGGCCCTATTGAGAGCAATCAACCCGCGCCTGAAATCCATGACTAACTGTCAATTTCCATGAGTTTTGAGCATTTTCCACTCAAAATTATGACTTTCCATGGTAAATTCTCAAAAGAAAGTTTTTTTCCCGGAAAAATTCAAACGAAGACAGCTGAAGCCTGGGGCCCCTTTAGACGCAGGGGGCCCTATAGGGAGCAATCAGCCCGCGCC
This sequence comes from Uloborus diversus, assembly GCF_026930045.1. Lineage (NCBI taxonomy): Eukaryota > Metazoa > Arthropoda > Arachnida > Araneae > Uloboridae > Uloborus > Uloborus diversus. The sequence goes on from NC_072735.1 coordinate 104,641,920, forward strand.
TAAAATCCATGACTAAGTGTAAATTTCCAGCAGTTTTGAGCATTTTCCACTAAAAATTTTGACTTTCCATCTTTTAGGAAGTGACGCGGCTCCGAGGCCCCTTGCTTTGCTGGAGGCCCCCGCTAGCGCCTCATGCGCCTATTCGGTGATCCGCCACTGACTATGTAACAATTACATTGGAACTGAAAATTCATTTCGTTGAAGTGGAAATTTTGTTGTATTGGTATTCGTTGTAATCGAATTTCACTGTATAATCTTATCTTTTATTTTCTTTCAGTTCAAAATGACTGTTGAACCTCAAAAAAGTGATTCATCAAACCAAACCTCAGAAGAAAGCCTAATTGCTGAACAAATGTTTGGTCTAGTCGATGTTGTAATTCTTGCCGGGCTATGTGGGCTAGCTATTTATTGGATTTTCTTCAGGAAAAAGAAAACAGAAACACGATCTTTTCAGTTAGAGTAAGCTAGTTTGGTTGTTGTTACATTATTACACTAAATTTCTGTTAAAATAGTTCTTTAGAATATTGTGTGTTTAATATTATTATGAGTGCAGTTCGCTCTCTGTTTAACGACTTTCAAGGGATCACAAAATGTCATCCTTAAGTAGAATGCTTTTAACACTATAGTGGACTATCTGGGACCGAAAAAGCTGTCGTTAAATAGAGTGTTGTTAAGCAAAGAGCCAACCGTATTTAAAAAGGACCCCTTTGAACAACCCAGATTTTAATATTTAATATGAATGCCAACTCTCCAGGTTCGTTTGGGAAGCTCCCAAACTCGACTAATGAAGTAAATATCTCTCACATTTCCATCAAAACAACAAATTCCCCAAAAAAGAGATTTTTCAGTGATTAGAATTTCAGAAAAAAATCCCTACAGTAAAGCAATCACTGTTGCAAAACCAAATCTTTTCAAGCATATGTGCAAAAATTGTAAATGTCGGATCATTTTTCATTAAATTTTGAGGCCTTTTTCTAGCTATTTTAATTATAGATATATAGATTATATTTATTCTAGAAATTATAGGTTATATTTTTCTAGCAGTCAGGTAGAAGTTCATGTATCTATCATAATATTTAATGTTATCTGGTTTGAAAAATATATTTCATGCTTCATTTCATGCTCATAAGAATTCTGCAGAAAAACTCATTGAAAATGCATCATTTGAGTCTTATTTATTCAATAAAAAATCTTCTGAATTTTAATAATCAGCTGGAATCATCTTTTTTGTTTCTCTCAAATTTAATATTGAATTTTATAGATCACCCAGTAAAAACCTTTATTAATATTTAAGAAATGAATTTCTTTTTTAGAGCTGTAACTGTATTGTATGTGATTTTCATGTTACTAAATCATCTTAAAAATTTTAAATATATATATTTAACTTAATGGTTTTCTTTTATCTATTTTGTACATTATTTTGATGAATATGTATTTTTTCTTTTTTTAGTCGAATGGATAGTGTTGAATTATCAGATTCCAGTTTTATATCAAAGATGAAAGCTACTGTAAGTTTTGAATTCTTTCATCTCTATTTATTTATCACTTTAAAATCTCATAAATATTTCAAAATTATTTTTAATTCTGAAGATTTTATTTTCAAATCAATGTTTTTTGAGCAATCACAAATTGCTAATTATATTCATTTGACCATTGTTGATGTCCCTTTAATTTTCCCAAATTATCATGATGACAATTTGTCTAGCTCGTTGTTTTTAATACTTATTTTTAAAAAAACTAATTTTTTCATTGTTATGGTTACAAGTTGTCTGTGATTTGATTCATGCCATTTTCTTTTTTATTATTTTTTTTCAAGGCTTCACTCAAACAGATTTTACTTTAAAAAGTAGGAGTTTTGTGCAAAACCACATTTTTTCAGAAAAAAAAAAAACCCTATAAAAAAGAATTTAAATGCAAAACTTCGTTTTCATTCAAAATTTCCAGGTTACTAATTCTTATCATTTAAGATTAATAAGAAATAAAAGTACCATAACAGTATATTCTGTAAAAATAATCTTTATAATAAGCAGGGCTGGGCGATGCATCTCCAAAAACCGGGGTGCATCCCACATCATTAAACCAGTTTAGAATTTTTCTCTAAACAGATGCATTAATACTGCTCTGATGTACAGACACCGGTCCTTGGTTGCTGCCGTTTTAATCTCTAATTTTTTTACACTAATATTAATTAGCAGTGTGTCAGTCCAATTTGGCTTAACAATGGAGGTGCAAAGAGTTAGACTTTCATTTCTCCCAAAAATACACACATGTTTTTAGTTATTGACGAAAGATATATGGATGAACTAGTAAGTTTATCGTATAGTCACTTGCCAGAAAAAATGCAAAATATCAACAAAAATTGTAGACATGCATTCTGGTGTTACAAGCAGTGGAGTTCCTAGCACAGTTTTCACATGGTTCAGTAACTCGCAGTGTCACTCGAACCCCCCCCCCCCCTTAAAATTTTTTATAAATGTTTATGTAAATGTGAAATTGAATCAATTCATTCCTATTTTTGTGTCGTAACAAGAGTTTGGGAAACTGTAAATCAAATTTTATGCAAAATTTGCCCTAAACGACATATGTAACCTCCCCCTCCCCCCTGCAATAGTGGGCTAGTTGTGTAAAATTTGTTGGATTAAATATAATTTAAGATATATTGATGAAAATTTTCAGAATTAAATTTTTTTTAAATATAAACTGTGAAATCCTTTTTGAGTGTCACCTTGTGCGTCCCCTCCCCCCCCCCCCCACACACAGATTACAAGGAACTTTTTTTTAATGCAAGAACATGTGAGCTTTTGAAATGCATGACTTTGCATCCGTTTACTCACATTTGATTGCATTGAAAAAAACAGGTTAATCTCAAAACTTGTGCTTTACCACTACTTTATAATATAATAAATTCCTTTATGGTGCTAGAACCTGTTAATTCATATCTGACATGATTTTCAATTCCTTGCAGATATTTTGTAAAATTTAAACAAGCAAGTTAATTATAATAAAAAAAATTTAAAAAAACTTACACCTCGATGTAAGGTTGACGATGCATCACAACATAGAAATTCCTACATCGCCTAGCCCTAATAATAAGTGTATGCATGGATGCAAATTGGTCAGAATAACCATATCTGTTTCTGCATTCTAATTACCTTTTTTTTTTAATGGATATGCCTCGTATTACCTGATCTAGAAAAACACCAGTCATAATATGATGGGTGCGAATTTTTTCTCCATTTCCATTCCATTTGTAGAAACAAAAAATCCAATGAGTAAGGTCCTGTCACGATTCGTGATTGCAAAAAGCATAATTTGATTTTAAGATGTCAAAATTCAAATGAATGCCAGGGGTTGGATGCATTATTATTGTTATTATTATTTTAGTTTTATCTCTATAAATGATCCTTCATAACTTTTAAATGATTTGATTTTATAGGGGCCGAAATATTGTCGTTTTTTATGGTTCACAAACAGGTACTGCAGAAGAATTTGCTGCACGATTGGCTAAAGAAGCCAGTCGTTACAGAATGAAAGCTATGGTTGCTGATCCAGAAGAATATGATATGGTAAATTTTATAGTCTTTGCTACTTACTTTTAACTTATTCTTTCTTTTAACTATCTTACTTTTAACTTATTTTTACTTCCTTTTACAAAAAAGGAAATATTGTATTCACAAAAAATTTTTCACCCAAAAATCGTCCTTAATTTCCATTTTGCTCTCCCCCGAATGAATGTTGAGTTTTTTTTTTTCAACCCGACCACACTTGGATATGTGATCCCCGAGTTAATTACAACAAGTTTTCTCGTGACATCTCTATGTCGCATAACTCAAGAACGGAATGTCCTGGAAAGTTGAAATTTAGTGCATAGACTCCTAGTGGGGTCTAGTTGTGCACCTTCCTTTTTGGTTGCATTCGGATGCTCCAAAGGGGATCTTTTGCCCCTTTTTTGGGGGAAATCATTGTTAATTTCGATATAAGCTCAAGTGGTGTTATAATTTGGCGGACACTTGGCAATATATCGCCAGGTTTGTCGCCAACTTGGCGACAAGTTTGGCAATTTATTTTTAAAAAATTTTTTTAGATTTTATTTTTATTTATTTTTTTTAAATCTGGTTTCAATTTGGCCACTGTTGTTGATATTTAGAGAGTAAACTATTGAATCATATTAGAACTGCCAATAATGAGAAAATGACATTAAATTGGAGTAAAAGGAAGTCATGTGATGCACACAGCTCGTTTTGATATCAAAAGGGCATATTTGTCTAAATGCTGTTCCCTTCTAACTAGCTTGATGTTTTGTCGGCCTAAATTACACTAGGGAACAAAAAATACAATTGTATCTGCATATTGTTTATAAATAACAAATTCTTACTAATTTGGGTTGAAAAAAAAAAACAAATTTGTTAAATGATTTTTTTTTATTAGCTCTTGTTTTCAAGATACGCAAAACACCTCTAAAGAGAGATACAGAGCAACCACTCATTGGTGGGAAAGTAACATTGAAAAGGAAAAATATAATTGAATGAGTTCTGTTTCATTAAAGAGTGTTAATTTTTAAGAAATCGAAGGTTGCCTTTAGCCGATTTCTAAACGTTTTTTTTTTACAATAACTTTTTGTTTTGTCAAAGAAGAAGCATCTCTTGTAATAGTCCAACAGTATTCTGCGAGCGTTAACTTAGCCCAGCAACCCTGATATCTGTGTTCCATTGCAGAGATATCTTGGTGAAGCCTTGCTTGTCACTTAGAGCTCAACAATTTTTGGGGGGAAATTCCTAGAGAAAGTGGAAGAAACGGAGTTTCAAGGACTTACATTTCATCAGTGGACACAGAACTCTGCAGGAGTTTTTTGATCAACTGTTGGTAGTTCTCGTTTTCTCTGTTGCCTAGAAATTCTCGTAACATATCTTTAAAGGCTTCCAAGGTGTTTTTCTCTTGCCCTATGAAACTTTTAATTGAAAACAGGGATCTTCATAATTATACTTATTTGAAGGGCAGTTAAAAATTATCTAATTAACATTAGCTTCAATCTATCTTGGAAATTTCTCTCTAAGGTATTGGAAAGCCATCTTTGTTCACAGCTTCCACAAAGTTCTTCATTATTCCAGCAGAATGAGCAGGAATAGAAACAGAAAGCTATTTGGATATACTAGAGATCTATTATGGACATTTCTTTCATGAAAATTAAACTTCTTGAAATATATTCGTGTATTATGCAATGAGATGTTCCATCTGCAGCAGGGGTCTAAGTGTAAAAGATACTCAGATCCATAGGAGGTGCTTCTATACGCAAAGAGAACATCGGCATTATTGAGATTACATTACCCCAGCTGGCTCTGTATCTTGAAAACAAGAGCTGATCTGAACTATTTATGGTAATTTTCATGTTTAGTGAAACAAAATATTTCAGAAACAACTAGTTTTTTGAGCCTGATAATGTCCATTATAGTACGGGTCCGATTTAAAAAATTTGGTAAAACAATAGCCTGACACATCTGCAGGGGCCCCCTTGAATTGTAAAGCTAAAAAAAGTTCTGTAATTGTATTTTTATTATTTTATTTATTTATTTATTTATTTTTTTTTTTTTTTTTTTTTTTTTTTTTTTTTTTTTTTTTTTTTGTGATTGCATATGCATGACTATAGACTCAAGTACCGGGGTGTAAACATGGGGGTAGTCAATCTTTATTTCACTTATACCACATCAACATGGCAAACTATTTCACTCAGGACACAACCTAAACATTAATGAAAAATAATTTGTGTTGTAATTATAGGTTTTTCTTTTGATAATGTTTTTGAATTCATTAAAGAAAATCCTTTCCCTGTCTTTGAAAATATTGGTCAATAATTTTTGTCATGTCCATTGGTAAATCAAGCCCTCATTACATTTCTTTATCACCATTTCTGACAATTTCGACATAGGGCTACTGTTTGGCTCCAAAACTCTTTACTTGTTGGCACCCAAAAATAAAACTGAGGTATTGAAAATTTTGTTCCTCACTGTGGGAAAACATATTGCTATTTTTAAATATTTGTTAGGTTTTTAAATATTTATCTAACCTCTTTGGTACTTGTTTCTGTACAATTAGCAGTCATATAGTTACATATGTGCAGAATCTGCATATTTTTGGGACAAGAACACAGCATTTTTCTGGCCCTCAAGGAATGTGCTGTTAATATAAAATTTTATTTATTGCATACAATTTTATAAGTTCTATAGTATTTTTAATATAAGTTCTAAGCATTTGGATGTTTGTAAAATGCTCTGTGTCATTTGTATCACTTTTAGTCTCATAGATCTACTGATAATTGTTCAATCAGTTTCATTCCTAACTGAAAGTATCTTTTCTTAAATATTAGAATTTTAAATAATGGAATCAATGTATTTTAAGGACTTTTAATTTTAGGAAGATCTCGTACAAGTTTCTGAAGTTGAAAATTCTCTGGCAATATTTTGTATGGCAACATATGGTGAAGGGGACCCCACCGATAATGCTCAAGAATTTTACCAGTGGTTGCAGGCTGGTGAAGCTGATCTAAGTGGCTTGAATTATGCAGTAAGTAAACACCTATTAGGTATTATAGTGTAGATATTCTGTAAAAGAAGACAATAAACATATATATATATATATATATTGATTGATTGTTCCTCCTTTTAGCCTTAATAATAAATCAATAGAATATGAAAAAAAAGGTGTTGCATGAGCTAGACATAACAAGCAACCATTTGTAAGAAATACTGCTTGTTTCAAGTAGTAAATATGCTTCCATCATTTGTAATCACTACACAGTGTAAGTCTTCTATCCCCAGAAAAATTATAAGAGCTTTCAGTTGAGACGTACCGAGTAGCACTTTCGCCGAGTAGCCGAGTACCGAGTACTCGGCCTTTTACTACTCGGCCGAGTTACCAAGTACCAATTATGTATTATGAAGAACCACCGACACACATTTGATGAATTTTGAACTTATTGGAATAGTAGTATAGACCTCCTTGTCCATATAATAGTTTTTAAAACTAAATTCCTGCTGAAATTCAATTTACACATTATATAAACAATTTTGTTTGTGTCAAAAATTTTACAAAAAAAATATTTTTAAAATTAAAAATAAATAAATAAAAGGTTATGATTAATCAAGTTGGAATTAAAACAAATTTATACCAATCAATTATAGTTTTAGTCCGCAAAACATAAATAATTTTAATACAACAAATGTGCTGGAACACTGCAGACATGTGTTTCTGCCCCCCCCCCCCCTTGTTACAAGGAACGTCTTTTTCAGTGCATAACATGTGAGCTAAAGAATGTTAAGACATTCGACAAAAAAAAATCTGAAATTTTGTCGGATGCCTTTAAATCCACGAGCTCCCATGTCATGCATTGAAAAAGGAATTCCTTGCTATGCCAAAACACATGTCTGCAGTGTTCCTGCACTAAGCTTTTAACATTGTTTTATTTCCTTTTATTTTTTTAAGCAAAGGTATTTTAATAATTTTTTATAATTAATTTTTGTTTGTAACAAAAATTCATTTTTAACATAAAAATTCCATATTTTCTATACTTTTTTTTTTTTTTTTGCATAATTTTACATAAATAATTTTTATCAACTTTGGGGACATTAAAATAAAGATTTATTCCATTGAAGCATTACAAACTTCATTATTCTCAAAATTTAAAATTTGACTTATAAATTTTAATTGTAAATGTTTGCAGAATATAATGTTTGCTCTTTTTTCTATAAATTTTAGTATCTGCCTTGGACAATATTCAATTTTTTGCAACTACTCGGTATTGGCCGAGTATCTGATCAGAATTTGGCCGAGTACCGAGTACTCGGCAAATTGGCCGAGTAGGCCGAGTACCGAGTAGTTACCGAGTACTCGGTACGTCTCTAGCTTTCAGATATTTTCCTTTTATCATCATAATTGATGAGTTGAAATCAATAAAAGTGATGACTAAATTTGATGCAATATTAAACTTGATATGGGCCTAACCATGCTAAAATTTTGATCCTGGTTTGCGTGATACATATGAGCCGCTCAGAAGCCAATGCGGCTAAGTCCATTTTTTGTTATTTTCTGATTTTTGGAAATTTTCATGAAATAAATAATAATCTTCTTAGTTATTGAAGGATTTATTTGTTGGTTACATTTTTCTAGGTTAGACAGCCCTTTTTTTAATAGCTTCTGAATATATTGTATAATAATTTCAGAAGCCATTGTGGATAAGTCCACATTTTATCAATATTTTTTTACATAAACTTTGCAATAAAAATTAAATTCTTCTTCTTTCGATATTTGTTGGCAACACTGAAAAACAAGAAATTCATAGTACAAAAAGTCATAATCCCAGACGCAGATACTTAAATTCAGATCTTTCTATTGCAAAAATGTATAACCTGTATGTCAAACAATGTAATGAAGAGCAAATTGTACAAGTAAAGGAAAAGTTTTATTACCATATATTTTCGACAAAATTTAACTTACATTTTAAGCAACCTTCAAAAGATACTTGTGCAAAATCTGATTATTTGGTAATAAAAAACTATCTACAATAAATGAAGAAAAAAATGCAGCTGAAGTTGAACATGACAAATGCTTGCGAAATGCAGAAATTGCCCGTAATAGTATGGCTAATGATCGACTAAGAGCTTGAGACGAAATATACGTGTTTAGTTTTGATTTAGAAAAAGCATTACCATTCCTGAAACTATCCACATCAGTGGCTTATTACAAGAGAAACTTATATGTATACAATCTTGGTTGCCATGATTTAAAGGCTAACGAGGGCTACATGTATGTTTGGCCTATAACCCAAGCATTGCAGGATTCACAAGAAGTGTCAATGTGTTTAACTAAACATATTAAATTGTATGCGAAGGATTTTCAAAACATTATAATGTACTCAGATTCATGTTCAGGACAGAATTGAAATATAAAAACTGTTAAGTTTATTGAAATTGGTGTCAGAGTGAAGATATAAAAGCTGAATCAATTGAGCTTAAATTTTTATTAAGTGGGCACAGTTATTTGCCCAATGAAACTGATTTTGCAGTTGTAGAAGTTTATGTAAAAAAAATTTGTATATTTATAACCTAGTAACTGGTATCATATAATACAAAATAGTAAAAGATACAAAATAGAACCCTTTCAGAGTTGTCAAAATGAATTAACAAGAATTTCTTTCCACAAAACCATTGGAAGAAGCTGTTACCAACAGAAAAAAATCAACAAGTGGACTAACAGTCCATTGGTTTAATATGAGATGGATAAAATTGGAAAGGTCAAACCCAAGCAGCCTTAAGTTCAAACATAATTTTTGATACCTTTCATGTAATTGATATAAAAAAAATAGATAGGCTAGTAAATTTAAAAAATATAACTCAACCTATATTATATCCTAATGGCAGAACAATTTCAAGAGAAACAAAAAAGCCATCATATGTTTATTAAAGTATATACCTCCAATTAAATACGACTTTTACAGGACATTAAGGACAACACATGAAGATCAAGATTTACATTTAAATAACTCGGAAGAAGATGGTGTTTGTTGTGATGAATAAACATAAAACTTATGACAATAAATGCTATTTTATTATTTTTACATAAATTTCTCATCTTTTTCAGTTGCCAAAAGGTATAAGTCCTAATATTTTTAAGAAGATTATTTCAATAAATACTTACGTTTTTATTTACACATCCTGTACATATCTTGATTTTTTGCAGAGTTTACACCTCTAAAAAAGATTCTATACACTTTTCTAATTAAATTAATAAACCAAGAATTTTCAAAACTGATGTATCAAAAAACATTAATTTTCCCAATTTTTGTGTTTTGGACTTAACCACATTGGCTTCTGAGCGGCTCATGTATGTATTTTTCCCCGATGAATATTTCATACTGGCTAAATTGTACATATGGATAGGCCATACCATGGGAAAAAGATTTTGATTTAAATCAGAATTTTTGTTTTGTTAGACCAGAGCTTCTGTAATTCAGCTTACTTTAAAAAGTTTGAAAATAATAATAATATTTAGCTGCTGTAAAAAGTACTTCAATCTGAAAATAAAAATTAAATATTTCCCTTTAGGCTATTCAAATTGCGGACACCTATATCAAGATTACAAGGACCTCAATTTTTCAATGTGGAAGCTGAACTTATGCTTGAAAAAACCTCTGAGAAAAGCTAGAAAAAAAACAGAACAATGAGCAATTTAAATAGTAAAATCCAAGAAATAGAACTTGACCAATGCGAAAATGAGAAAAGAAACCGAAAAGAATCCTTACGTTCATGCAGGAGTACTCAAACTTTTCTGATTTTCTTCTTTGACTTTTCTGACCTTTAAAGAACTATAATTTTCTCATGGCACCCTGGTCTATCTCTTATTACTCATACATATTTTGATATCTTGGAAACTTTGTGGCACCTACTTTAGGAACTCCTGGATTACTGTAAGTTAAATAAACAAAGCTTTCAGTAAAGTACACTGTCTCATTGATGAATAGAGAAAGGCTAAGAAAGTTGATCGGCTGAAAAAACGAGAACCTGAAAGTTCTCCTTCATTCACTTAAAAATAGTGAACTCAAGAAAAATTTAAGGAATTTAATTTGGTAATAAGAAGAGACCGAGGGAACATGATTCAGTTGTTTAACTTTATTAAAATGAAAGATGTATGGGACTGAAGTTTAGCACTGACAACAGGACAAGGGTCATTGTTTTAAGCTATTTAAATCTCAGGCTAACATGGATATGAGGAAAAATTATTATTTTAGCAGGGTAGTGGAACCTTGGAACAGCTTACCGGAAGAGGTGGTAATGAGCAAGAAAGTAGATAGTTTTAAGAGGGCCATTGATCTTCATTTGGGGTTGTAAATTGACTAGGACCAGTCTAGCTGGGCCCAGAGCCTGTTGCTGGTTCACTTTTGTATTTGTATTGTATTTGTAAATCTGAAAAGGGAAAATAATGTACCACAAAGTATACTGGCAAAGTAGGATGTTTAAGATACTTGTACAACCCAGAAGAAATTTTATACCTAGTATTGAATACCTAGTACAAAAAATTCTAACACCTTGTAAAACCCTTTTTTTTTTTTTTTTTAAATAATTTCTTCCCATGGAAGACTTTGAAAGTTTTGCTGAAAGTGCTGTGTATTTGTAGGTGTTCGGTCTCGGAAACAAGACTTATGAGCACTATAATTCCATGGGGACATACGTCGATAGTCGGCTGGAGGAATTAGGTGCTACAAGAGTTGTGGAACTTGGATTAGGAGATGATGATGCAAAGTAAGCACCAGTTCATTTTTTATGTTGTTTTTTTATGTCTTAATCCGTTAAAGTTAAGTGAAATAAGGTTGTCTTTATAATAAAGTTTTTCCATGTTGACAAGTTTATTATCCTTAGTACTAGATAAATGGGTTTTTTCCCCATAAAAGAATATCCTATGTATTTGGGAAGAAGTAGAAAGTAAAGGGTGTGACTTGTGTTCAGGTTGGAGAAAAAAAATGCACTTAGAAAATTACCAAAGAGCATGCAAGTTCACAAAAGTTGATAATTCTATTCCTTCCATTAGAAAATTAAAATTTGTTCCAAAGACAAGACATCAAAATTTGATTTTTGTTGAACATTTGAATATTCATAAAACTTCAATAAATATCCTCCTCTTAGTTTCCCATATTTTATGGTATTACCGTATATACTCGCGTATAAGTCGACCCCCCTCTCTTCTACTTTTAGGACGAGAATCGGGAAAAAATTAAAAACCCCCTTATAAGTTGAGCCCCTACTTTCTGAAAAAATCAGAAACCTTTTACCGCTAATTTTAAATGTAAACGTTATAAAAAGGAGGAAATTGAAATGTAATGAACATTTTTATGTTAAAACATGTCTGATTATTATGCTTTTGCACACAAAGGGTTCACTTCTGCAATCACGATTTTTGTTACTTGTTGCTTTTATTTTGAATAAAAGTCAATAAAATTCTGTGCTGTAGCCGGAATTTTTAATAAGCTGAGTATTAGAGTGCGACTATCGGGGAAAATTTGTGAACACGATGATTCTTGCACTTTGCCCGTTTACTGTAACTATTTAGTCTTTATTTTACAGTAAATATAAAATTATAGCGAAATGTGTAAATATTTACTTCTATAGCATCTACTTTAAAGAGTTGGTCTGAAATCGGGAAAATAATCAGGTTTTTCGAGTGTTTTTTTTTCCCAAAATTTTTTTGGAAAATTTTTTGAAGTTCTGCCCCGCGTATAAGTCGACCCCCCTAACTATTAATCTCATTTTTTGTACTAAATTTCTCAACTAATACGCGAGTATATACGGTAGTAATTCAACTTGTGCATGAGAATTTCGTTTGCCAAATGTTACTTAGTTGGACCCCTAATTGTTATTATATTTTGAAATTCTACAGTTCTGCCAGTGCAAAGTTAATGCAACTTTAAAAGAAAAGGAGGAAAACCAAAATTTTAGTTACCATTGTTAGCTATTTCTACACATTTTTTGCTGCAGAGTTATTGCAACTCAAAATGTACCATGTAATTGTTTTAAAGTAACATTAGCATTTTTACTTTTAAAGTTAAAAATTATAAAGAGGGTTGAAAATTTAAGATTTTTTTTTTTTTTTTTTTGATGGTTTGTTAAGAAAAACTGCAAGTTATGTACTGGTCATATGAATATCTGCACAGGTCCATACTGACCAATAACAGCTATAATCTAAATGTTCTAAAATAAAAAGAACTGTTGAGTTATTTGCAGCTATGAACATACTGTTCCTCCAGCTTAAGTGTGACCATAGATGCAAATGCACATGCACTAACTAAGAAAGTCCAGTTGCAAAAAAAAAGGATGAACAGAGAAAGTGTGAACAATTTGTGGGTAGTTTTGATTCACCACTTCTTAAGTCTGCTTATTTTCTACCCATACCCAATTCCCCATTTGAATTCGTCCTTCGTAACTTGATGTGCTTAACATAGGGGAACCGTATTTTGGACTATATTGTAATTTTTTTTAAATTGGTGTGGGACATTGCCGTGTAGTCGCCCTAAATAGTTTTAAATTGTGCCATAAAAAGGCCATATAAAGGCCCTATTTTTTAATCTACTGGAAGAGTGAGAACCCTGTGATGGTATAATACTACTTTAGATTAATTTTGTAACTAATTTTTGTGGTTTCTACTGTAGTTTTTTTTTTTTCTTCTAAAATACAAGTATTTAAAAAATGCGTTACAACTTTCATTATTTTGTTGTTTCTTTTCGCAGTATTGAAGAAGATTTTATTACATGGAAAGAAAAGTTCTGGGGTGCAGTTTGTGAATTCTTTCATATTGAAAGTCTTGGTGAAGATATTAATTTGCGTCAATATCAACTAGTTATTCACGATGATATTGAATCAGAAAAGATATTCAGTGGAGAAGTTGCCAGATTGAATTCTTATAAGAATCAGCGACCGTAAGTATTTATTAAGGTTTTGTGTTTTCTAAATCATTTAAAACAATGTTTAAAAATATGTCTGACATTTTCCTCTGATATTTTTGTAACTGAGTTTAAAATTAAAAATTTGTAAAGATTCAAATTTCTTTTCTTTTTCTTTTCAAATTTCTTTTTGAAACGTTCAGTGCATCAGAAAGGTAGAAGGCTAAAGATTGGTTTGCTGAAAACTGGGTTACAATGTTTGAAGGTTTGGGAACCTCTCCTTAGGCGGAGGTGCCCCCACCCTAAGAGCAAAGATGCACCCCCTAAATGTAGCAAAGACACCCCCAAAGCGAGAGCCCCTCCCCCTCCAAAGAGAAAAATACCCCTCAACCCCCCCCCCCCCCCCGAAAAACTTCATTGGCACAGTCTGTGCAATGACCCTTTCCCCCTCCCCCCTGCCTAGGTGGGCACCCCTGGCTTAAGAAGATGGCAAATGCATGTTAATGGTTATCATATCTGTGCTGTTAAAGTTTTGACATGTTTTCTCATTTGATATACATTTTTATTCCGATGTAATAGAATATTATTTATGGATGATTTTACACATATTTAAGAAACGTTTCAATGTTTAAAACCTGTGTTAAAAACGTACAATAAGCATTTAGGTGAGAAACATTTGCAAATTCATATACTTTTGCTTCCATTGCTTGTTTCTATGTTATACAAGGGTAATTATGTTCTAATTATACCCTAGATTGTTTTTTTTTTTACTTTAGAACCAGAGTAGTTAGTAAGTTTTCAGATTTTACATTAACGTTGTGTACGTTCATTATGTATTTTGATTTTACATCCTTTATATATTGAACATTGAAGCAATATTTGTGCATGATAATCGATATGTGAAAGAAAGATCCTAACAAAACATAAATGTGAAAAAGAAGCCAAGTTCACTCGAAATGAAGTTCGGGGTAGACAGTGTCATCGAGAAAAAAAGTTCAGATTTAAACGGTTACCAAGTTCCATAGCAGTTCCTCATAGAAGTTGGATTTTCCCATGTTCTTCAATTCATTTAGAAAATAATTTTTTACTTTCTTTGATAATGGATTTTAAACTTGCGAGTCATCACTATTTTTTTTTTCAAACTTGCCAAGTTTTAAATCCATTATCAAAGAAAGTAAAAAATTATTTTTTAAATGAATTGAAAATCATAGGAAAATCCAACTTCTATGAGTAACTGCTATGGAACTTGGTAACCTTTTAAGTCTGAACTTTTTTTTGTTGGTGACACAGTCTACCCCAAACTTCATTTCGACCGAACTTGGATTCTTTTTCACATTTATGTTTTGTTAGGATATCATTACTTTTTGAAAAGCTAAATCAAAGGTTATGTTCTAATTTAGACAATTATAAATGCAAAAGCACAAAGACTTTTTTCCCTACTTTTACTGTGCACTAGTTTGCGGTTTCTTTTTATTAGAAGTTTTGAAGATACTTCGATAACTGGGGACTTGGCACAGTTGCCAATGGACAGTATTCAGACGTCACTGCGGGTAAAAATCCTCACTGCAGTGCATTGTGGGAACTGTAGCAAACGAAAATCCGGTACTACAGCGTATAATAACACTTGCTTTTGAGTGGCTTATAAACTCTTCTTTCTATTTCAAAGTGGGAGGTTTTTTTAGTTTTAACTAAGAAACGTAAAAGAATTATGAACGATTCATTTGATACAAAATACTCTCTTTATTATCGTATTTTCATGGGTTTAAGCCTCTTTGGTTCCTTATCAGAAACATGGTGAAAACTCGAGTTCTCTTTTTATTTTTCCCTTTTTTTTTTTTTTTTTTGGCATTTTCCATGCAGTCGTTAGTCTGTATAAGCCCTAAGCATTTTTATTATGCGCATGAAGTCCAGTAATCCTTTGAAAAAACGAGTTTTTTTATCGCTACTGACACTACATAATTGGTCAAAATACCCGCAGACAGACAAGCGATGAGACCGTTGCCAAACCGTGAATAAAGTCCATTTTGGGCAATAATTGTCTGTTTTTCCCATTTACCAGCAAGGTCAAAGTACATTAGTTCTTGGTCTTCTGGCATCCTCACATTTGTCGATAATTAGGAAGATTGCTTAGACTCATCTCAATATCTGTTTGGAATTTCTTTATTGTTCGGGGGGATTATCATAACATGGATCGTAAAACATGCAGAATTGGCAAAAATGTTTCTCAATTGTTAAAATTATTGCTGCCATTTTTGCTCCTCCTGTAAAATTTTGCATTTAATTGAGATCTAAAAATTTTCTAAATTTTAAAACTGGTTATTTTTTAATTTAAAGGCTTAGCTCTAGATTTTCAATTTTAATTATTTGATAAATCATTTTTCATTTTATCTGATCTTAAAGTATTTTTTAAAGCCTCGCTTTGGTTAGAAATTAAATTGTTAACTTAAAACTTGAACAACCTTGTTTTGGCAACATTTGACGAGCCCATTTGTCTTGATTTATTTGGCAAAATATTTTGCAATTGTGGGGTGAAGTGATTATGCCGTGATCCTCATAAAAAATAGCATAGTTTTTTGCTATTTTAATGTAGTTTTTTGACTTTTTAGTTTTTTCCCTTTACATATGCATGCAAATCTATCTTTATGCCAAAATTCAAGTATGTGAGACACTTGGAAGCTCGTAAACATTTTGATGAGTGAATCAGTGTAAAAAATGACACTTTTCAAATCTTAATAATTCCTTAACTATAAGAGGTACATTCGTTAAATTTAGGATTATATGTCTGCTATGCAGCTCTATTAGACATACAAAATTTCAAGCACGTAGGTTTAATAGTTTTTGAGAAATGAGGGGGTCAAAAGTAGCTTGAAATGGTTTGTGTAAGATACACACTAGCAGATGTGTCGCCGTTCCGAACTTCGCTGACACACTGCTGTGTGTCTAAATCTGTTTTTAAGTTGTCTGAAGTTGCATTGCTCTTTTATGAAGAATTTAAAAAATCAACAGACTTTAAAAAATGCTTATAAGCTTTTCATATCAAAAATTCCTTCTAAATTTTGGCATTAATAATTTTTTGTTATATTTTGGTAGTTCACCAATGTTTTATTTTAATTGCATTGTGAATTTTTCATCTGATAAAGTGAAATTTTTCTGTGCACTTTTGTAGACCTTTCGATCCCAAGAATCCTTACTTGAGTACTATGATTGAAAATAGAGAGCTTTACAAAGGTGGACGATCCTGCCGTCATGTTGAGCTTGATATAAGTGGGGCCAAATTAAGGTATGTGGCAGATTTATCCTTTTGGATATTTTCTGCAATATGTGTTGACATTGCTTGTGTATTTTCTAACCATCTTTGACAATCAATTGACAATATAAAAAAAGACTAATCAGAATTTTAAACATCACATTTTCTTGCCAAAATAATAAAAAAAGTTATTGATAAAAAAAAATTATTTTGAAATATAGGTCATTCCATACAAAATGAGCAAAAACGACAAAAAAGTGGTGGCCGCATAGTTACAGATTTTTATGAAATTTGGTATACCAGTTCCTTTCATGCCTATATAAAAAAAAAAATATTTCGACTTAATATTTTTCATTTTAGTTGTTACATGTGATTGAAAATTGGTCAAATTGAACAGAATTCTGATAAGTGCTAAATGTTGCATTTTTGAAGTCTTGTATTTTATAAACTATTTGATGTAAACATAAAAGTTATATATTTTTGGGGGAGGGTAATCTACGGAGTTGAGAAATTCATATGCTTTCGGTAACTTTTTCAAAGTCATTACAGTTAACTTTTAATCAAGTTTCAAAAACTGAAAATATTTCAGTTTTTTTTCATAATTCAGCATTTTATTTTTTAATCTCAAGCTTTAAGGAGTGTATTTGCTCTGCTGAAATTAATACTCAATTACGTTCTAAATGTCACAAAAGAAATACGGTCAAAACTCGTTATCGCAACACCCGGATTTCGCGACACTTCGGATGTCACATCATTTTTTCCAAGTCCCGAACTTATGCGATACAGTTTTAATGTTAAGTGGCTCCGGGTTTTACAACAGTTTTTTTTGGGGGCAACTCCGGTTACGACGACACTTCGAGCTGCGCAGATTGGATCAAATATTTCTTTGCAATTGAAAAATTTTCCGTTAAATAATGAAAACATCTGGAAATGTGTTGTAGGAACTTCGGACTCAGACAAGAGATTTGACCAGGCATGACACCTCTCAAAAGTGGTGGGGGGCGAGTAGGTAAGTTCTGAAAGGTAGAGGTTTCAGAAATTGACAAGAGGGACAAAAGAAAGGAATTCAAAGTGGGTGGATTGCATTACTGGCCGAGGGAAATAGCCGGAGAAGAGAAAGACTATAGCTACCTCAAGCTGTAGGTGGTCACTACAAGCTTCTTCCATGAGAGAAAAAGAGATAAGAGCTCCTCATTACATTGAAAAGTGGCGCACAACTCTAAAATGGATAAAAGAATTAGAAAAGATTTTTTCACCTTCGAAAGGTGGGGCTTAACCGTCAAAATCTATCAAATTGTGGACAAAAGTGAAGAGTCTTGAATTGGTTTTTTTCTTGCTGATCATTTTGTGGAAAGGAGAAGTGTTAAAAATGTTATTCAAAAGTTTTGCAAACACTTATTGGAAAGTATTGTAGAATTCAAAAAAAAAAAAAAATATTAATAATAATAATAAGTGAAGTTTTTTTTTAAAAGAATTTTTGTTACATTCACCAATAACTCAAATTAACATTAGTTGAATCTATTTAAAAGCATAAACACTATTAATTTCTTCATTAAATCTAATTTTAATGTTTAATTATGAATTTTTAAACTATTCCGGTTATGACGTTGCTCCGGCTAGGACGACACTTGTTGTTGGCAGTCCCAGAAGTGTCATGATAACGAGGTTGGACAGTATCTTACTTTTGAAGCTGTATTAACTCCTTTGTCTTAAAAATCAGGTTTAAACTTAGTGTCATTTTGTGAAATAATGATATTCCTCTTCACATATAGGCACAAGAATTTAAATGAAGAAAACTTTAGACAACTTTCAAATTTTGCAAAAATATAGAGAAGTATTTCTATACTTGAAGAAACTTAAAATTGGTTTTCGATTTCCAAGCTTAAAATAAGATTCAGAACAATGGCATTTTCTTTGTGTTTTTCGTGAAATTACACAAATTAAAAGAACTAGATAAACGACTAAATGATGCCAAAGCACTTATATCTTACATTAATTTCAATTTTTAAAAAATGTACTGGTATAATGAAAAATTTATAAAATAATTAGCGTATAAAATATGTATCTCAAGCAATAATAATTTCAACAAATGCATCAAAAGAAAGTTTTTTTCTTTTTCTTTTTTTTTTTTTTTTTTTTTGCTCTTCACAAAAGTTTTTTCGATCCAACTAAAAATTTGTGGCTCAATTTTTGTTTTTTCTAATCCAGTTGAAGACGTTAATAGTATACTTTCATTAATATCTTTCAAGTAGTTCATGACAAAAAACAAGTGAAATTATTGATGTTGGATTTAGGCCTGATTTCTAAAATCTAAGACAAGGAATTTTGGTGTCCAATTGTTAATTTATATGAAACAATGTAATTTCATGTCTCCAAAATAGCTATTGGTACTTTTTTTAAATTGTTATTGAACCTAACTTTCAAGATTGATAAGTTTTCTGATCAGACTAAAATACCAAATATTTGTGATTGGAGCAGGCAGAGGAAGAAAATATCTTGTAGTTGTAATTGGATTATTGTATTTCGTGTCGTATGCAAACTTGTTCTGACTGATAATAGTTTGATAGTTTCATCAGTGCCATTATGTGCACTTTTGCCATTGATACTTGAAAGAAAAGCCATCTACTTTCCATTGAAAATTGGATTCATTGCGACAAATATTGTTTAACTGACAATTTTTAGTCTGAAAAGAAGAGTTATAACTAAAATAGATGAATTTTGCTATCAAAGGAACCCTTTCTCTCCCTTTTTTTTAAAGAAAATCACAGCAGGACGGTTGAAATAAATGGGTCTATTTAGTCAAATATACTTATTTATGGATAAAACAAATTTCCTCAAACTCAGCCCAACCTCAAA
Source organism: Uloborus diversus (assembly GCF_026930045.1). Taxonomy (NCBI): domain Eukaryota; kingdom Metazoa; phylum Arthropoda; class Arachnida; order Araneae; family Uloboridae; genus Uloborus; species Uloborus diversus. The sequence goes on from NC_072735.1 coordinate 104,661,443, forward strand.
TGCTGTTGAGAATTAGACGAGATGGTCTTCTGTCCTATTTTTAAACTCAGTATGTTCTTTTTGTCCTGCTGGAATGAAAGGTTTTATAGAAACTTTCTTGTTATTTTTTCCTGCATCATGGGTGGAGAGGAAAATTCAATTTTCAGTAGCACAATTAAATATAAGTATGCATACTGGAATAGTATATGTTTCACAGAAATTACAGAAACATTTCAGCAAGTACTTCATAAATACTTAAACACAAAAGAAATGATTAAATCTTTCTGAACTTACAATAAATAGACATATAACTAATGAAATGTTACTTACTTCAAGTTACCCAAGCAACAAAAATATGCTGAACGTAATAATTAAATTTTAGTATTATCTAAAAGACACTTCATTATGCTAAGTAAAAAAAAAAATTGTCCCTTCCCACGTTGGAGTTGAGGGTAATGAAAGGGCTGACTTTTTGGCTAGATCTGCTGCTGCGGAGGGTGTGAGCCCTTGTGGAGATCTTACTTTCAGTGAGATCTCCACAATTTCAAAAATGGAGCTCAATCGCCAATTTAAAACACCTCCCAGACACGCCTGGTATTTTGCAAAATGTCCTGGTGAGTCCTTTAGACTCAAGGATAGACTCCTCCAGACAACATATTCGAGATTCCTGAGTGGCCACACAAAAGCTCTTAGATTCTCTGGGAATATCAAGACTTTTCCGGAGTGTCATTGGTGCTCTGCTGGAGAGGTTTCACCTGAGCACATTCTTTCTTGTTTGGGTTTTATGAAGGACGAGGTCCTTAGTGACCCATTGCTGTTCTTAGATTTTTTGCAGATATTTGGATTCATGGGGGTTGTTTAGCATTGCTAAACATGCCCAAGATAAGTCAAAAAAAAAAAAAAATTGAGTAAATTAAGGGCATTCCCTCATGTTCAAACAAACATCTAAAATAGAGAAAAAACATGAAAAATTTAGAGTTTTTTTTTTTTTTTTTTTTTAAGTACAATTTCATTGTCAAGGAACTCAAAAAAATATATTAAATTAGAACAGATAGTTAGTTATAGGTAGTTTTTCAGTCTGAATCATTTTTGCTGTTATGTTTTCATGAAAAGAGTTAGGAGACTGATTTGAAATCTGAAGTAAATTGGCAAGTTTTAAATCTTTGGTTAATATCTCAGATTCGAAAAAAGCTTCGAATAAATTTTATTTCCATCTTTCCTAATAGGGATTTGTTTATAGAATGGAAATAGTTATTTTTTCAGTGTAAGTTTATAAATTACGGAGTTATTGAGTCACAAACTGGCTGCCCTGAACTCTGAAAATATAGGCTTAGCGTAAGCATCAACTTCTAATTTCAATAACAAAGCAACAAACAGTGTTTAAACTTTCATACTTTGCATTCCCTCATAGATATGCACGATTTACCTAAATAAAAATTTTCATTGAAATCTGTGACATGTCAGCCACAGCTGATCATTTCGACTGGAATGACCCATATGAAAGTGTTTTCTTAGACTTTAAAAAAAGAAATTAAATTGATAAAGCGCATAATCAAAGCAATGTAAAAAAATATTTTTATCACATATATTTTGATAGTATTAAATACTGGCATTATATGTAAGTATGAGAAACTATTTTTTCTTAAAAGTCATAAATTTTAAGTCAATAATTTGCTTTTGAAATGTATATTCATTAATTAGAAGAAATTAAATTATTTTACTGTTTTTTTATTATGAACTGCTTATTACTAGTCCTTAATTGTGTTCATTTTTTGATTGAGAGAAAAGATATCAGTCTGTCTCATTCTGTAGTCATTCTGCATTTATTATTTTTCTTTGACTTTATTTCATTAATGAAATTAATATGAACTAAATTGATGTATGAGGGGGGGGGGAGTATTGTTTGCAAACTACTATGTCAAAATGATTTTTGAATTTAATGCACCAACTTTTAGCACTTTTTATACTCAATACTTTATGTGTATGTTTGGGTATTGTCACCAGTAAATAAATACTTAAGCTCAATTTCCTTTTTAGAAAATCACAATATCTTTGAAAACTAGCATTTTGTACATCATTGGTTCTCACATAGAAGAATTTCAAGGGAGGCATGAATGTTTAAAAAGTAATAATAAAATGAAAAAGTAAAACTATCTGCAATTTGCTCACTTACGTGGTCACATTCTTCTATTTTCGTTATTATCATCTTTTTTTAAGGGTTTTAGTGTGGGTTTTTATCTGCACATATCTGGATTTTCAGCATTAGCATACATAAGGTTAAAACATTGAGCAAGTTACTGAAAGTAACCCTAGATCACTTTGTCAAAGTTGCAACCTAATATCCAAAAACCTTCAATGACTAGCAGTGGTAGCCCTCCAAGTGATGTTGTGAAAGTGACTGGTATTACATCCTAACTTCACCTACATCATAGCTGACCTGTATTTAGTTAATCTGTATTTAGTTCTTTAATTAGGTTCATTTAATGTGTTCTAATAATATGTTCAAAATAATTTTATGTGCAGTAATTCTAAATTTTGTACAACTTATTTGTATTTTCGTTTAACAACCAACTTCAGTTTCAAAGTCCCATTTTCCGATTGTTCAATTTATATTGGCCTCATATGGTAGGAGAGGGGAGTATGACCTGGCAATAATCATCAAAGGAGAGCACAGAGCCAGAAAGGTTGAGAACCCCTGTGGTACATTACAGCATGATAATAAAAGCATTTTTATTGATATCTTCTGTGCTAAAATCCGACTGTATCTATCTATCTATGGATGGCACTCGAACTATAGGGGAACGGCAAAGCATTAAGGGTCAAATCAAGTATAAAAAGATTTGAAATTTTACTAGGGTCATAGATAGCAATATTGCATCTTTGTATGACTTCAATTGGCAGAGATATTGAATCAAATGCCAATCTCCAGGGACGTTTCATCCATTCCGGAGCAATACAGCAGCTGGAAACCTTCCACTAATGCCTTTTTCGAGTGAAAATGAATTGAGTAAAGGGGATGAATTGAGGAAAGGTTTGCCAATCATTCCTGGTTCAAGTGAAAGTAGATTAAGCACATTTTTTGTTGTTGATGCAAAATTGCAATGCATCACTTTTTTCCTGTTTTGTTTTGAGGAATGTAATTTATGTCTCGAAAACCTCAATCAACTTTCTTTCGCTAGCTTAAAATGCCTGAGGTTGGCAAAAAGGGGTGAAAGCCCTGAAGTGTAACGCCAGAAGGGGTGTGCTTCGGTAAGGCAATTGTCGAGAAAGCCGCTGCTGTATGTAGTTATTGGGACCTTGGTGGGCTATCAGTAAGGCTTTAAGCTCATAACTGAAGGGTCCCAAGTTTGATGCCAGGTGGTTGAAACTCCTTCGTGTTCCTTAATATCTACTGGGGCACGTTAAATATGCCCGTGGTCACTAAGTCCTCCAAGTTCCCATTTCAAATCAATACCACTAGGGATGGTGGGTCATAGGTTGCTCGGCTCCTAGCCTGGGTCCAAAAACAAAGCTATCTTCAGGATCAAATCCAACCAGTTAAATCATACATAGTGGTAGGTACGGGGGAGCCTGGAGTGTAATAAGTAAGTAGCTATTCAAAAAAACTGGAAGATCTACTTCAGTTTTTGTTTTTGGGAGGCTGAAATAAAACGCAATGCAAAGGCTCAGTACATGAACATCTTTAAGTCTTACTTTAAGCCAAAGTTTTTTCATGTTCTAGTTATTTGGTTCTGTTCTGGTCATTTGTTTATTGCTCAACTTTTATTTCATATGGTTACTCCTGTTTTCTTTTCATTGCTTTGTGTGTGTGTGTTTTCTTTTTAGTTTTGCAAAATTGTTTTCTTGCTTTAAATGTTTTCCTTTCTCTTTTGGGATTAAACAAAATAAAGCTACTGTTGCCATTTTATCTTTAATTTGAAAACTTGATTCTCTGGTTAGACTACCATACAGTCTTTCAACTTATTCAACTGAAAGCCTGCTTAATAATGTTAATCTTTACTAATAATAAAGCTGAAAGTCTCTCTGTCCGGAGGATATCTAGATGTCTGTAGGATGTCTGTGACGTGCATAGCGCCTAAACCGTTCGGCCGATTTTCATGAAATTTGGCACAAAGTTAGTATGTAGCATGGGGGTGTGCACCTCGAAGCGATTTTTCGAAAATTCGATGTGGTTCTTTTTCTATTCCAATTTTAAGAAAAAAAATATAAGATGGACGAGTAAATTAGAAAACTATCATAACGTGGAACCGTAACATGGGCACAAGCCAATTGGCGAGATACGAAATTATGATAACGTGGAACCGTAAGATGGGTACAAGCCAACTGGCGAGAAAATTCACCATACATTATTTGTAAATATACAGGCAAACCAAAAGATCTTTTGATTTTTCTATTACAGGCAAAGCCGTGCGGGTATCACTAGTAATAAATAAATAAATAATAATTAATATTTTATTAACGTCTGATCAGCATGATGTAGAAAAATTGTTAGTTTCTTGTTATCTAATGTTTCACATTTTATTTAGGTATGATGCTGGGGATCATGTTGCAATTTATCCAACCAACAAGACTGAGCTTGTTGAGAAAATTGGAAGGATACTTGATGTGGATTTAGACACTGTATTTAGCCTCAATAATTTAGATGGTGAGTTTGTTTCAAATTTCTTGTCTTGAATTGAATTGACAAAATGAAGCATTTTGCCATAATTTTTTTTTTTTTAATATTCATACGTTTTAGCTATGTTAATTCATTTCATTTATTTATTAATTTAACTTTTATCTATACAGTGTAACCCCGATTTTATATTTTCTGTCGGACTAGTGATAAAAAATGCACCAAGCGGCAAAACGTAAAGTTGGAGGGGGGGGGGGGGGCTAAGCAAGATATAATAGTTCTTACATCCAATATATAAATTAAACCCAAAGTTTTAAAATACTGGAATAAAGTGCAAATGGGTTTTATTTATTTTCTGTTTCTTATACATGAAATGCAAATAAATGCTGGTCTAGACCTGAAAATTAAAATTTTTACTAAGCTGCCAGTGGCCAATAGACATTTTTAGTTTAGTAGCCACTTTTTTATCATTAGTACTCACTTTATCCAATCCTTTTTTTAAAGAAAGCATTGGCTGAGCAACATTATACTTTTGAATATTTATGAAATAAGTGGGATGATGAATATTTATGAATTAATATTGCTTCATCCATCAATTTTTGTAAAAACAAATGGAAGTGAATTTCTTATCTGTTTGCAATATGGAATACTTTGTAAACTTGTGGATCTTATTTATATCACAAACTGAGAGCAACAAAATGGAATAGAGAAATGTCTTGTTCAAAAAGAAAAAAATGAAGTAACAATTATCTGCTGCCTCTAGGGTTTTTAAAAAGTATTTTATTTAGTCATCAAAGTAAGAAAACATTTAGTCATCAGATTGCAAGTGATAATTTTCAGGTCTATGCTGAATTTTTTTAAATATAATTTTGGTCCAAAATCTCCCTTTTTCCTTGAGCATTTTGTGCTAAAATCCCTGTTATTTAGCATGAATTAGATTATTTGTGTTAGGTGCATTAGTGCCTTATGCCTTACATTATTGGGAAAATTTATGACTTCATGATGAAAGTTTTGAATTTTGTTCCTTCTCCATAACCATAGAAATGCAAGAAACAAGATATCCTTACCAATATTTTGATCTAAATTCCACCAGTATTTATCTTGAAAATATATTTATTTTTGAAAACCTTCTGCTTGTCTTCTTTTTTTTTTTTTTTCTTTTTTTTTCGAAATTTTATGAATATTTGAGTACATGTTGTAGTAAAAATTTAGCAAGCATTTATGCACACCTTTGAAAATAAGCTGTATCACTTTCCTTATTCGTAATAACTATTTAGTGTTATATGTATCTGAATAGTAGAGATTTATCTATGTGTGTGTTTAAATAATATGTTTTTTGTTTACAAAATTGTTGAGTTTTACAAGGGTTTTCTGATCCCAGCAAATATATTTGATTAGTAAAAATTTCATTCCTGATTAGTACATGGTCTAATTATTTAACGGTTATTTCCTTGTCTCCTTGACCGTTAATGTCTTCAAAAAAAAGAAACAAATTGTAATCTAGCTCACCTGTTTCTGTTATTTCAGAGGACAGCACAAAAAAGCATCCATTCCCTTGTCCAACAACCTATCGCACAGCGTTATCTCACTATGTTGATATCACCAGCATACCTCGCACTCATGTCCTGAAAGAAATATCTGAGTATGCAACAGATGAGGAACACAAAAGGATGCTGAAGCAAATGGCTACCTCAACTGAAGAAGGAAAGGTAAAATAAAAATTATAAAGTTACCATATTTTGAATCCTTTAAAGCTCCTGATTTTAGTGACCTGTTATAAAAGTCCCTCTGAAGTGTATAGTTTTGAATTGAAACAAGGGCGGATCCAAAAAAAGTTCAAGGATGAGGCGATTATATGTTACTCTTTGGAGCTTCAATCTCTAAAATTTTTCGAAGGATTATACTAAACCCCATTGCTTACCCTTACATAATCAAAGGTATCCTACACTACCTGTGTTTCTTTTGAAGAACATTCAGGGGTAGCCCTTCAACCAATCTCTAATATCATCCAAGATCATGTAAAATTGAGGTTTTGGAACTTCAATGTCAAGAAAGAATCCTATGGATTTCCGGTCCCCATCCCAGAGTAATAAAAGATGTGCTACAATTACGTTTTTAAGACTTCAATTCTGAAAGAATTCCGAGAAAGAGCTCCCTTTCTCCTAACACTATCGAAGATTATGTAAGATTGTGTTTTTGGAACTTTAATATTAAAAATATATCTGAAGAAAGTTTCCTTATCTCAACTCAAGGAGATAGCAATTGCTCCGTCGCCTCTCCCTTGCATTTGTCCTTGGATTGAAATCAGTAGCCTTTAAATGCTGTGTGTTGCGTTCCGCTGTTGCCATAACCAATAAAATACTCTGAACGTGCTATTAAATAAATTTTAAACTTGTAAATAGCAGCACTAATCTGTAATAGACTTTTTTTCCTTCAGCATTTGCAAATGTGATGTTTTGTTTATTTTTGTGTGCTTGAGAATGCCTACCTTTTGTTATTACTACTAAAAAATTCGGATAATTTTCCAATATTTTATCCATGTGTTAGGACATTTGACAAAATTATTTATTCTTTCAGTTAAGACCTAACCCAGATGGTTTTTACTATGATTTTGTATTTCATCCATGATTTGCGTAAGAGAAATGAAAGAACATGTTTGAAAATATATTTTTTTTAATCAGGCATTTTAAGGTTAGTTATTTTTACTTGCTGCTTATCCCTCGTACCTCTCCCCTACGAACAGAATTGAATTTCACTCCAACTACCCTTAGGCAAACGAAATCTGCCAGCTTTCCTCCTACTTAAATGAAGAATCGCACCTTCCGAACATTGTTCAAAACTCCTACTAAAGTCTCTAAAATAAGTTTCCAAAATTAAATGAAATCTTTCTTGTGAAGATATGGAGATACTTAATATTTTTTTAATGTTTGCATGTTTTCTTTTTGTATGCTCATAGATCATTTTAATGGCCTAGGGCAGGTTATTAAGTGATTGAATAAGTGATTGATAGTATTTTTTAAATTTGTTTTCTTTAGTTCTCTGAAGTCCTAAGACATTTCCTTATGTTCTCTGAAGTCCTAAGACATTTCCTTATGACAATACAATAAATAATTGTGAAAAAAAATGAAGGAAGCATGATTTAAACTTATATGGAGAAAATTTATTGATACAAAGTGATGAAAATAAAGTAGCAACTAGTAATTAGCTATCTTAAGATCTATCTGTTGATCTTTATTAAATATTTATAAATTGTTTTTCCGCTTTTTGAAAACTGTTCCATTTTACTAAATTAAATGTTGTTTTAATTATTATATGTCAGCCAACACTATGCTCAGGCTTAAAATTTACACATTTTGAATGTTATTTTTATGCTACAATACAAACTTTTTCATTTAACTTTATTGCAGTTCATAATTTTATGTAACTTCTGATTTCTTCTCTGGATGTCCAGAATACAGTATATACAGGGTGGCGACAGATCAGGGAGATCAGGGAAAAGTCAGGGAACTTTATTAATCAGGGAAATATCAGGGAATTTCGAAAAAATAGCAAAATATCAGGGAAAATTGTTTTTATGAAGGTTTTTTTTTTTTTTTGCTTTGCAAAATTAAGTATCCTTATTCCCTACGCATTTTTGGCCAATTATCTGTTCAAAGAAAAAGTAAAATTAATGAGGTGCGATTATACACTGCCGCATATTTGTACATCTTTTTTCCTCAACGTCAAAGTATTGAATCTTACTTATTAACCACAGGATGAACTTTCTAAGATTGCTTATGCGTCTGTTAGGTTGTTTATTTCACCTAGCTTGAAATTTCCTTTCACGCTTTTAATGCGAGGTAAAATAAACAACCATACATGCAAAGAGGAAGCCTTCATTAATGCCTTAGCTCCTTTGCCTTTATTCCATTGACTCGAAGTGATTAGCGTACTGTAATCACGATTTCAAGAAGAAATCTTTGGTTTTTGAATTAATACTGATAAAAGCTTAAAAGTTATTACTTCTTCATTTTTTAAATTTAATTGCTAAAACTAAACTTTCAATCAAAAAAACTTTGTTTTTTACCGTTATACTATTTGCTGTCGCCGCAGATTATAAGGATTTCCTCTTTTTCAGACTTAAATGATTCTTTTATTTTATAACCAAGTTGCATTCTTCTTTTATATATTTTGAAATTAACTAATTACTTTTTTTTTCTGTTTTTTTTCTTGCATTTCAAAGTTGTTTGATACAAAAGCAATCTAAGATTTTTTTCGTTACATAATTAAATCATTTGAAATAGAGTTAACTTGTATACTTAAGTAAATATCCGTATTTTTTATTGTTAAAATGCTGTATTCATTCATTGAAACCTATGTTCTTGATTAGAGAAAAGCTCCCTATGAATGGATGTCAAAAGGTTTCATCTGTTTTGCATAAATATGTCAATTCGTTATATAAGAATAACTACATTACTTCTATTCTTTCACTATTATTTGTTATTCTTGCAACAATTATTATACTGTTTGAAAATTTAGTTCAAAATAATTTCAAATACTTTTCAGTTCTACCATAAATACACATACGTTTTTAAGAGTGAGTTTAATAGTTTCTTAAAATTCTTAATCTAAGTGGTTTCTGAAAGCAAAGTATCTTTCCATTGTAGAAAAATTTAATATACTGTTTTGTCGTTTTTTTCCCCCCAAAAAATTGACTTGCTATTTTTTTTTTTTTTTTGCCATTTTGTTGAAAAAGTAGCATTTTTTAAAAATATATCTTTAGTTCATCAACTTTACACAACTTAAAACATTTAAATTACTGTATTTTATACAAGCATACAATGGATTTCAAGTAGAGCAAAGAAAGGAAACCATTACTATTGGTAACGTAAATCAGGGAAATTTGGTGAACTTAATCAGGGAAATCAGGGAAAAGTCAGGGAACTTTTTTTTCACATTTCCTGTCGCCACCCTGATATACTCCAGAAATATATGCATTGTATCATTATTTGAAAATTCGTGTTATTTTTTCAGTATTTGGTAGTTATTTTATTCTTATATTTTCTATGCAGAGTCTGTATCTGAATTGGGTCGTCAAAAACTGTCGAAGCATCATCCACATACTGGAAGATATGCCATCCCTCAAACCTCCTCTAGATCACCTGTTAGAGTTGTTACCAAGACTGCAAGCTCGCTACTATTCAATTTCCTCATCTCCTAAAGTAATTGACATTTTTTTTGCTTATTCTTTTAAATTTATTTTTCTGAATGTCAAAAAATAAATAAATAAATAATTGTAACTAGAAAAATAACTGGGTATAGTGGTGTTGCACTGATAATTGAATTAATTTTATTTACTTTAATGCTGAAAAAGTCTCAAGTTCATGTTTCTTTAAAATCTGCAGTGACTACAATTTCACAGAAAATTCTTTACCTGGATCAGAAATCTTAATTTGTTTCATCATATATTTTAATTGTAATGAATTATTAAATTTAAATACAAAGAACAATTTAAAAACTAATGCTGTATTTTTACTATAAATACTAAAATTAGTTAATGCTGGATACATATGGTGAAATGCTAGCTCCATTGCTTAAGCAGTCAAATGGCATTTATAAATACTTGCTATTCTTCTACGAATTTTAGTTGCTTTTCGAAATGAATGTGCTTCGTAACTTAAAAATAATATTTAAGTCAATCTTAGTTCATTATTATTCCTCTTGTGTGTATATATATACACATATGATTGTAAAAGAACTTTTATGATATGTCACTATTGATTACACCTTTTATACACCACCAAGCGCCCATTATGTGCAATAAATTTGTTAGTATTGTGACAGGAAAAAGCATTAAATTCAGAATTTAAATCATTAATTATTACTATTTTTCAAATATTTGAGATGTTGAGCCACTATTGTCGTCTGTGAGCAATACATATATTATTATACATTTTGTTACAAAAATAATGCATTGAAATTTTGTTGCAAAGAAAATAATATGCAAATTTTGTTTCTAGCTCCATCCTAACTCAGTGCATGTCACAGCAGTTGTTGTCGAGTACCAAACACCTACAAACCGCACGACCCAAGGCGTCACCACAGGATGGCTACAACATCTGGAAGTGACGGAAGAAAAGAAACCCCAAATTCCTATCTTCATCCGACGTTCTCAATTCAGGCTCCCCAGCAAACCTCAGACACCAATCATCATGATAGGTCCAGGTACTGGTGTGGCTCCTTTCAGAAGCTTTATCCAAGAAAGAGCTGCTCTGAGAAAAGAAGGTACTTTGAAAAATCTCACAGTTCCCTCATTGAACAAACTATTTCTCAAGTTTGAGAATAGTACGTACTGTGGAATTCCGTTACAACGAACTTCAAGAGACCGCAAATTTTGTAGGACTGTATTTACCATTAAGAGAGCACAAGTTTAGTTTTTAAACCTTTACAAATCCCCTTCTCTCTAGTAATGCATTTATTGCATGGACATAATGCATTGTTGAACTAAATAGCAATTTAAACATCTGAAGTAAAGTTTATCGAAAGATTAAGTTAAATACTGCCATGCTTGCTTCCTATCTCTAAGCCTGCTTCCTTTTTTTTTTTTAATTTAATTAATATATTTTTTATTTGAATAAAAAATCGAAAATGCCTGGTGCTTTATTTTTTTAACTGAGATAATATTTCAGATTTTGCAAAAAAAAAAATGGGACCATAGTGAAAACCCTGGAATTGGTGCATATTTTGCAATTCCCTATGCATGCACAGTAATTTGAAATTGGTAATAGCGTTTTTTTAAGTTTTTTTAACTGTTTTGATTTTAAAATATTTGTTTTTGATACATTATGAATATGAAATCATTGAAAATTCAAATCGGACATTGTCATAAAAGATAATTTTAATTTCCAGGAAAGCCTGTCGGGGACACCATTCTGTACTTTGGTTGTCGTAAGTCATCCGAAGATTTTCTGTATGGAGATGAATTGAAAATGTATCATGAAGAGGGAACAATTACAAAGTTGTATTTGGCCTTTTCACGAGATCAACCTGAAAAACTGTACGTCACTCATTTATTGAAGCAGAACAAAGAAGAGATTTGGAAAATTATTGGAGTGCAAAGTGGACACATATATATTTGTGGGTAAGTTAATATTTTTTGAAGAAATTTTGGATTTAATTGTAATTTTGCAGTCTGTGTTCATCTACATCAGTTTTTTCTGTAAAAATGCCATTTTTTACAAACAACAGTTTCTTAATAGAAAGTCTAATTAAGTTGAGCCTTGAAACAAACTGTGAACTGACACATAAGGCAGACAATTTGCAACCATAACAAAGAAAATTTATATTTTCTCACTTTAAAATTTTAAACCTGCTTAGGGTTGCCAATCTTAGCTGATATTAGCCACTTTGGCAAATTTCAATCACACTTGGCTAAAAACAAATTCAAAAGCATTATGTAAGTCGATATAAGGCTTTTTTTTTCAAGCAAAGCTATTGCCTGACTTTCTTATTTTATTTATTTATTTTCTTTTTTACACTTCAAATTATTTTATATTTTTTTAAAATCATGCATCTAAATTTTTTTTCAAAAAAAAAACATGTCTTGAGACTTTATATTTTGTTAAGACTTTTGTTGTTATAATTTGTTGGAGTGATTTGTGGATCATGCATCATCAGTTTTTAACCCTCGACACACAAAGGAAGAGGATTATAAGTTTGACGTATCTGTGTATCTGTCTGTGGCACTCTAGCGCCTAAACGGATGAACCGATTTTGAAAAAAAAAAAGTTTGTTTGAAAGGAGAGTTGATCGAGAGTATTCTTAGCTAGGTTGCATCTTTGAATGACGTTAATTAACGAAGATATTAATTAAAAACCTCTAAAAAGTTTTTCACAATTTTTACAGTGAAAATATAGTTAAAAATTTTAAAATTTAATACCAAAATAAGGAGATTTTTTTTCTGCGCCTGATAGAATGTGTTTGAAACTTCCGTGTTTCATAGAATTCGAATTATAACTTTTTAAAAGCAGATTTTAATAATAATAAGCTAAGCCTTTATTCGCGCAATTGATAACCGAATTCATTGTTGGCCAAAATTAAAATCGATGATTAAAAATTTTTATCTGTTGCCAGTTTCTATTTAATAGCGAATGAAATACTTGACATTGATTTTTAATAATATGAGGCTTTTAAAAGGATTTTCAATTTTCCCTCTTGATTCTACAGTTGCGACTCAGTTGGGGGTTTTTTAAATTTTTAATTTTATCATTGCTTGTTATGGATAGCATGCTGTATGTAGCATTTTCTGGCGTAGAGTGACCAACTACACTAAAAGTACTTATTTCAAGTGAAAATCTCGATTGGGATAAAATCATGAATCGCAACATAATATGCAAGGATTTATGGGGTTAAAAATCGATTTCACCATAGTAAAATTGGCTCCATCAAGCTCAAAATCTTTTAATTAATGACAGGAAAATTGTGTACAGCAGTGGTTCCCAACTGGTGGTTCACGAACCCCTGGGGGTTCGTGAAAGGATTTCAGGAGGTTCACAAAAAAAATATTGTAATGGCGGAGTTATAACGTGTTCATAACGTCTCATGTTCAAGCAGTTTCAAGCAAATTTTAATCCTTTTTTACCAGACTGCATGTGCGTGATGCAAAGGAGGGTAATGTGTTTTTATAAGTCTATGCATGTATGTTTGTTCATATGTGGCGTTGTAGGGGCTTAACGCTTTGGCCAATTTTGGTAATTCTTACGTCAATCGATTTGTCTTAACCTTGGGAGTGTTACTAAACACATGACAGTTATCAAAATTCACCATATCAACAACCAGTTGCCATTTTGTCAGTTCAGGATTGTGTTGCACGCAACCTGCGTGTGACAAATGCAGGTAGCTTTCGCTGCCTGAATTTTTTGTTTATTAAGTCTACTAATTGGGGCCTCAGTGGCCGAGTGGTCAAAGTGATTGCTTCTCACACTTGAGGCGGTGGGTTTGACTCCCACCCTCGCTCCGGATGTACTTTCCCCTCTTTCTGATGTAAATTCTTTCATTTGTTTATATGTATTCTGTACTGTAATAAAAATAAATCATGTGTAAGGGAGGCAAGACACTCAAATTTTAGTCCTCATTAAAATAAACCCGGCATAAGCACCAAAAGAGGGAAAGTCTACTAATTCAATTTTCATCTTTAATATGTTGCATTTGTTTTTGTCGTGATTTAGAAGACTGAGTTTCGCAACATGTATCTTCTTGACAGGCTTTTTCAGTTTTGTGAGAAAGATTTAACTGACGACATTTAATAACTTGCATCATGATGAATTATACAGGCTGTTTATATAGCTGTGCTGTGGTTGACTTAAGTTCGTGCATTTTTGCTGAAGGTCGAGCACATGTAGCTTTAAGCCGAGTTAGGTGCCTAGAGGGATTAATTATCAGTAGTTTACTCCACCGCAAGTTACCTAATAAACCTCACGATACAAACTCGGTCAATGAAATGACAAGATTGCGAAATGTACCGTCTTATAATCATAATAACTAAGTCAATGAAAATTAACTAAAAAGTGTAAAATAAAAAAATATTAAATAAGAACAAAAAACCCCACTGCGTAAAAACTAAAAAAACTAAAAAGGAAAATGTATAAGCCCAGTAGTTTAGAATGTTATTAAGTACTACTGAATAACTACATCATTGAAATAGTTTTATAAACGTAGACAGATGAGACAAATCATAAATTCGAAAGCAGAATAGAAGGATCAACAGTCGTGTCCATTCAAATTTTACGGGGTTCTTTGATTCAGAAAGGAATAAGCCCCGACTATTGATCCTTCTATTCTGCTTTTGAATTTATGATTTGTCTCATCTGTTTACGATTATAAAACTATTTCAATGATGTAGTTATTCAGTAGTACTTAATAACATTCTAAACTCCTGGGTTTATACATTTTTCTAATTAGGTTTTTTTGGTTTCTACGCTGTCGGGTTTTTTGTTTTTATTTAATAATTATTCATTTGTCCTTCTCACATTCGATACTCTTTGCATGAAAATATTTGTTTTCTTGCTGACGCATTTTACATTTAAAGAATTTAGTCTCTCATTGCAAAGCGCCGGTTTTAGCGCTTTCAATGAAAATGAATGATAGTCCTGAAGCCTTGCTTGAAAAGCTCTACTTATAAATATTGTGTCCTCAGATGAAAGAATTTGAAAAAGTTCATTTCCTCAGAAGCTTTTTATCGGAAAAGTTGCTTAAACTTGATGAAAACATTACATGGAGCATATGCGAGTTTCTCAATTATTTTGATGCTTAGTTTCTTTACCATTTGAGCCCGACGAAGAGCTGTCGCTCTTCTCCTGTGTTATGTCCTAAATGCATGGAAGTGAGATTATGCTGTTGTTTGTTGCTATAATTTTCACATTGTATAGACTGCAATTTACTTCGAGCTTTATTGTCGATAAAGAGAAAGAATGGCTAGCAACCCAAAAATACAGCAGGAATTGTGGAAAATTAATTACTTCAGTAAATTTTCATGGCTGAAAGTTTGGCAGTGTGAGGTTTACGCAGAAAAAAAAGATCAACAGAATTTAACCATGCAAACTTAATTTGTGCTATTTGTAAATACGGAATTTATGAAATTTGTATAAAAAATTTCTCTTGTAGTATGTGGGCTTAAAAATTTGTTTTGTTAAAAATCACCTTTTGAGCAAGAATTAGAGTAAATTGACTCCTGATTTAGTGATAGAGATAAATATCACCTCGTGTCAGAAAAATTTACTTTGAGCCTCTTTCTTTTACAAAATTCTATTTTCTTTTTTTTTTTCAAAGTTGATAGGAATTCAACGCAAAATAATCACTTTTTATTTTATAGTGAATTTGTTTTGCATTCATTTTTTAGCGATTATTTTAGTTCATAGCCATATTTGTAATTCTATATTTTGAAACTATATTTTAGTTCTTGTTGTTTACTATGGAGCAACATTAAAATAAAATAAAAGAAAGTCTCCCAAATTTTATTGTCTGTGTTTTTTTTTTTTTTTTTTTTTTTTTTTTGTGCTTGTTGCTTATTACCTAGTACTCAAAGGTTTGCCAACTTCTTTCGGAGTTTGGAAGGGGTTCGCAAGGGGAAAAAGATTGGGAACTGCTGGTATAGAGGAAACAAAAATGTAATACATAGTTTAAAGCAAATTGTTGATTTAATTGCATTCAGAATTTTCTTTGTTTGGTACTTTGGTGTACTTTGGTGTTTTCGAATGTCACTGTGCATTTTCAATCCTAGCAATTTTTTCATATTTATTGTCGCCATGTTTGGTCTTAGAAACTACTTTTTTCGCAATACTTTGCGTTAAATATGTATGACCAACCAGCCTAGAGCTTCCCTATGTGGATGACTGGAGGAGAGGAGGCCTATATTCAGTAGCAGACTTCTTATAGCTAAAATGATTATAATGCTGATGAAGCGTTTACATGTATATATCTCATTTTTCGGAAGCATATCCAATGATTGTAGTCGAGAACCTTAATATTTCGTTAATGTGATGCTTTTCAAGTATATTTGAAAAAGTATCGAACCTTAGAAAAACACGAGTCGACAAAAAATAATTATTTTAAAGCTGATCGAGGCTCGGTTGTCCAGGTACTAATTATAAACAGCAATAAATAATTTTTGAGAAGCGTTATTGAACAGACCATTTTTACAGCACCAACAAGAAAAATCAATCGCTAACAAATCACTCTGTTAACAATATAGTACAAAATAAAAAATTATAATAAGTAATTACAATAAATCATTTAATACATTTATATGTATATACCATTCTTCTTACATTTCAAAGTACTTCCAAGCAATTGCTGTAAAATAAATTCAAATATACTTCTTCAAAACACATTTGGGAAACATTTTATGAAAGCAAATACACATACATGATGCTCGTCATTTGTGTCAAAGAGCTCAAATGAAACATTATTTTGTGCGAACACTGGAAACACTGGAAATCTCAAAACGCGGCATCCTGAGGAAGGGCCCTAAGCAATAAGTTCAATAAAACTCTCTTGGAAATCTTCCGACATAGACAGGACGGGGCCTCAAAGCACATTGGAAACAAAAACGGGTTAGATGTTCCACATGTGAGTTGACAGTTGAGTACTGTACTTTGTACTACATCATTATCAGTTAAAGCGGGGCAAATTTCAGTCCTACTCCCTGCTGACAGATGTGGTTCATTTAGGCTCATTTGCTTGTAAGATCTATGTTGTAAATGTGAGTGGTGTGGTGTGAAGGAAAGTGAGATCCTCTGCCCATGGTTATTTTGCAATACACACAGGTAGCCGTGCTCTGCCCCAGGACCATCTCTTCTCGTCCCATCTTTTCCAACAATGGTCATTACCATAAGAAGTAGTAACGGTCCTATATGGGGTGTTAAAAAGAAATGAATTACAGGAAGTCTAAAAATAGCTTTTTTTTCCTTTCCGATATTTTCTATTGCAAGCCAAACATATCCTTCATTTCTCAACTGACACAAATTAATGCAATAAAGTTTTTTATAAGAAAAAAGATGTCAGTTGACCGGCGCCTTTTGGAGTGGCGCACCGGTCATTTGTCCGAATTCCCGCATAGCCAGTTCGATCCTGCCTCGACATTACCTAAGGTAGATCTCTTAATTTTGATCTTGTAAGCTCTATTTTTACTTTGTATTTGTACTCTAAATTCAACAACGAGTTGTTGCTTCTTTTATGCTCCAGTTTTGAGAAAGCATTATTTTCTGGCATTGTTCCTTGAACCTATCTGGTATTCTAGAAAAGCATGAAGGTCTCGTAACTTAATACGGTTAACTTGCCCAAATTTTTAGCAACTTTTTACACAAAAATAGTTTTTCACATATTTCATTTGCTAATAACTAAATTTGGGCAGTGGTAAGTTCTATTGTGATAATTCAAAGTAATAATGAATTGCTTTTAGTAAATAAAACTATAATTACCAGTGAGGAGAATTCAAAATGGGGAGAAACTTTCCCCTTTCTAGATTTTAAGAACATTTTAGTTTTATTGTTTATCTATTGTTATCTTACTTACACAAACATTTTAACTGCTGGTAATGAAATCAGCATTATTTTTTAAGGAAAGAAAAGTAAATAACATCAGTAAGTAGAAAGTTGGGTAGAGGTAATGAAATAGAATAAGAATAAAGTGAGACAAACAACGTTAGAAAAAATTGGCAAATTTGTGCTTTTTCTAACGTTGTTTGTCTTACTTTACTATTCAGCACAAAGGTATTTTTTATCTTAGAATAAGAATGTTTAAAATAGTTAATTAAATGTAATGTGTGTGTTGTTGTCAAGAAAAAATCACATGGGAGGAATATCAAAATATGTGTTCCTGTTAACTGTACTATACTAATGTTTTCCGTAAGAATTAGATGTTTTACTTAACATATTAATGTGCTTTTTAGGGATGCTAGAAACATGGCAAAGGATGTACACAACATTCTTTTAGATGTCATTCAAGAGTTCAGTAAAAAGACCAAAAATGAAGCTGAAGCGTTCATCAAGAAAATGGAGTCACAGCGAAGATATTCAACTGATGTTTGGAGCTAACATGACTATGTAGTCTTAATTACTGAATACTCTTAATGCAAAGAGAGGAAGAGACTCTTCCATAAATGTGGATGCAAACTCCAGATGAGTTCAAGGAGAAAATCTTGCTGAATTCACATTTGTCAGCAGCTCTGCATATAAAAAATGCAGTTTATTTATTGCAAACTGCAAATTCCAGATTTCATTGCTGATCTGTTTATTGGATGTTAATATTTTTTTACAGCTATTGTTTTTAATTGATTTTTAAGAGTAGCTATCTCAGTTATAATGTTGTAATAGTAATTTAGATTTATTTTGTTTGCTGATATTTTTTGTTTTTAACTTTAAAAAAATTATATTTTCTGTGGCCAATTATGCATTTTTTTTAATTTAATTTTTTTTTTTTTTTTTCAAATTCCAAAGAATGAATGAGAGAACTCTTGTATGTTCTTTATTTATATTGTATTTGAAATGTTTTTGTTATTAATAATTTAGATATTTTTAAAATATATTTTTAGTATTAAATGCTCCATTTGATTCCTATGTTAAATTTGTTAATTATTGATATTTGTCTCAAAATATTGTATGAATATATTTTCACGATTCATTCATTTGATTAGAATGCCAATATTATTTTAAGCATAAAACATATTTTATGTTGTTATAGATAATTATGTTGAAAATTTTATCCCTGAATCATGGTATATGTTTATGTAAATATTAAAGATTAATATAATTTTACAAATGAATCTTTATATTTAAACTTTTTTTTTTTTAATGAATAGACCTTAAAAAGTGCCTAATAGTATATTCAAGGTAGTTTGCAAGATTGCCATGCTTTTAGAAACATTTGGCATGTTACATAGTATAATCAAGCATTTCAAAATAATTTAAAAAAAAGAAAGAAACTAAAATCTAAATTGTTTATTTTAAAATATTTTAAAAGTATTCATTTTATATAAATAAGTATCAAAATGCAAAATGAACTTTTATTTCTATCATATGCTTATTGATGAACACAGTAAATGAAAGTTGTATTCTTTTTCTATTTTTGTACATGAAAACATTCCTTCAATTATATCCATTTTTGTTTTGGAAAATTCCTTGGAATTTTGTTTTACATGAAGCTTCTTCAAGTGCCAATGAGTACAAAAGTAACTTTCCTACTTGTTCTGTATAATTTAAATATTATGTGTATATGTAGCTTTTCCCCCAAATGCACTAGTCAGCAAAAAAATATTCTATTTACTCTGAAAGCATTATTTAACTTGAATATTGATGCATTTCAAAATCATAAGTTACTTTTAATAGAAAGTTGTTTTTTAAGAGCTCATTGTTAAAAGTTGTTGAAGCTTATTTTGATTATTATGTATGAGAACTTTTTTTTTTTTTTTGAAAATTTTGTAAATAAAATGCTTTTTATCTTATTTTGAGATATTGTCAGACCATATTTTATAAATAAAATAATAAAGTGATTTTTAGTGCTATTTTTCCCCTAGGATTTCACATTACATATTTGTAGAGTTTTTGAAACTCATCGTTTGAGTTATTACCCCCCTCCCCCTGGGCAAACCACCACCCATTTAGTTCAACCAAAAAGATGATAGAAAAGCCGTTCTGTATAGAAATGCAAGACAAATTCCCTTTTTAAACCGCCACCCTGCTTTCCAATACTGATTTTTGACAGGAACTGCACACTAGGTATGATAATATTACTGTTAAAACCGCCATCTTGAAAGACCATTTCAAATTTGGAGAGAAGCTATTTTGGAGCGTGAATGTCTATGACGAGACACAGAGAGAAATCATGAAATGTCACACATACCTGCCACTAATTCCCGGTACAAATGCACCTAGATTAGCCACTAGGTGAAAGTGTCCAACTTTCTTCTTCTTATTTTTTTTTTCTCGTTTACTCCACTCCTGCCGTGCTCAGTCACCTAGGGGAGTTGCATTGTTTCCATCATCTTCAAGAATTTGAAACTTGATCTTATCAACTCTCCCACTCCTTTATTTTGACATTTCACTATTCGCTATGAAAACATTCATTCTTCAGCCCCTCTTCTGTTTTTTTCGACTGGAAGGGAGCGGGGTTAGGAATTAACATGTAATTGATATCCTTTGCAAACTTCAGCAAACAACAGTTTTGTATCATAATCCTGTAACATTGTGTTCTTTTGCTTCGCTCCATAAATATTTCAAAAGCAATGTTGAATTTAATTCGGGTGTTTTCGTACAAAAATCTGTCTGCAAGCCATCAGTTTATTGGTAATCATTTTTCAAATTTTGGAGGAAAAAAAAATTAGTAAAGAACCACCCGTGACAAACTGTGGGCCAATGGCTGTTATTTTTTAAAGTTCGTTTGAAAAGGAAAATACACGATTTCAAATATATTTTTAGGAAAAGATGTATTTCTGCAGAAATGGAGGAAAACTCGTTAAACCGTCACTCTCGACATCCACCAACTTTCGGCCTGTCAGGTAGGTTGGTGGTTTATCAAGGTTCGACTGTACATCCCTTTGCTTCTCATTGCCTCATCAGTCAACTTTTTTTTTTTTTTTTTTTTTTTTTTTTTTTTTTAAAGAATCAGGCAATCTTGAGTAAATTGATTTTGCTAAAATTTTAGCGATATCTTCTTCATGGAAAATTATTACTGTATTACCCGCATTATCCGGCATGCCGGATAATTTGAGGTTTATTTTGCACCAAAAAAAAGTGAATTTCTCCATTCAGGTCCAATCAAAGAGCGAACCAATGTAAGGAAAAAAATAAATAAATCCCGAAAGTAACCTTCTTTATTTAAAAAAAAAATGCATATTGCATATAATATGTGCTTGTTATTTATGGTGAGTCATTGTTAATGGATTTAATGATATGCCAATAAAATAATCATCTCAGAAGCAATTATCGTTACTATGATTTGTTCATAATATTTTTAAATAAATTATTTTAGGTTCCTTTTCTAGGGGTAAGTTTAATATTTGTTTATTGAATAGCTATGGTTAATTCTTTATCACTGGTTTAGGGGAGGTAACTTACTGCTTAAATGTTTGCTTACTTAATTTAAATTTAATTTTTATAAAACTATTCATTGTTAAAGAATGTTTTTCTTGTAAAATAACAAATGACGTTGTTAGTAAATATTTTTACAAAATTAAACTGTTTATAAATAATAATAAGATATGTATAGAACTTATATTAATTTTCATGCTGAGCAAATATTTTTTCATAGTATTGTTAAGAGTTCAGCCACTTCAAGAAATTCTTTAAATGACAACACAGTTCTTGAGAAAACACAGATTTTTTTTACAACTATGTACAAGAAATATTGTTAGCAACTGCTAAATTAACCATAGCAATTAGGTAAATATCAATTAACACCATAAACTCAATGGTTACACAGGTATTTACATCAAAATACGTGAAAATACAGAGCAAAGGCTAATACACAGTTTCCAACCCATGGCTCAGACCAGTCCGACTTTTTATCACATGCGGAGACTAATTATAGATCTTGGAGAAGTTTCGACAAAATTCGAAATGCTTCTCCATGCTTTCTTTTTATCCCATTCACAAATCATATCGTTCAGAAATGGAGAGACTATATACTTTATTCGAATGTAAAGCTGTTGTATACTCATTAAAAGAAACTTTTTACAGGTTAAGTTACTACAATAGATTTAGATGAAGAATAATGGAATAAATGCCAAATTTAGCCAGATTACAACAAATTAATCATAAAAATAATTACTATTTACAGAATTTGTAACAGTATTTTCTTTCCTAACCTCGATTTCTCCGGCATGCTGGAAAGGACCAGTCAAGTGTTTTTTCCAAATTTCGCGCCGTGCCGGATAATGCGAGGTATTACGGTAGACACGTGTATTTTTTATTTTGCATTTAGGAAACAATTTCTTAAAGTTTGGAAAGTCAAAATTGAACTAAATTTGTTTCTTTTAGAAAAAATATACCAATAGCCAATACATTTTTGTGGCACGAGTAAATCATTGCACTGACAATTATTTTGCTTTCTACTATATTCATGCTACACCCTGTATATATATTGAGAGAAAGAGGGGGGTCAAGCTTTCAGTTTAGAAAGGGAACATTATCTACAGAAATTCAGAGGATTCTAAAATTCTTCTAAATTTCTAGTTTAAAAATGAAATTTCAGACTATATGTGGAAGAAGGAAGGTTCAACTCCTCGTAAATTTTTCAAAATTGAAGTTTTAAAAATGTGTTTGCGAGCCATTTTTTGTAACATTATAAGAAGGGGTTAGTGACTCTCTTCCACAAATATTTTGGTATTGAAAGTTCAAAAAACTCAATTTTAGCAGACCTTCAATGATGTTAAAACAACGGAGTTCGGGCTTTGGGAGTTGTCTCCGGAAATTTTTCGAAATTGAACATCTAAAAATGCAATAGGTCACCTTTGATGGAGTCAGGTGAAAGGATGATAAGTTCAAAACTCTTCCCCGGAGTTTTTTGTATTTCCAAAATAGTGATTTTAGGAGAATGGAAGGTTCGTGGGCATTACCCGGAAATCTTTCGAAGGTTTTACACATGTGATTGTGAGTGACCATTGGGAAGAAGAAGTCAGAGACTCTTCCGAAAAACTTCATATTAAAGTTTCAAAAACGTAATTTCAGACAATCTTTGTTATGTTCTTGAAAAGGTGGGGGTAGATCGGGGGCTCTCTTCTCGGAAATTTTTTAAATGGAACTCTTAAAAACGCAATTATAGGCTATCTTTGATGACGTTACAATGTGGGATTGAATTGGGGACTCTGCCCCAGAATTTTCGAAATTCAAGTTCCAAAAACGCAACTTTAGGTGATATTAAGAAAAGGGCAAGTTTGGGCAATCTTCTTTGTAAACTTTTCGAAATTGAAGTTTTAAAATTGAGATTGTAAGCCCTCTTTAAATTGCCTTTTTGGAACTTTGATTTCGAAAAATTAAGGGGCAAAGTTTCAATACCTCTTATTTCTTCCCCTAACTTCATCGAAAGTGGTCCACAAATGCGTTTTTAGGATGTTGTGTAGGGGGAAGCTGTTCAAATGTGGGGCTTCCGAAGAAAAATTTTGATATTGAAGTTCCTAAAACGGAATTTCAGATAATCTTCGGTAATTTTAAAAGAAACGAGGGTTCAGAGGCTTTCCCCCGGAAATTTTTCAGAATTGAACTTTTGAAACGTAATTGTAGACCACCTTAGATGACCTGTTGAGAACGGATGGGGTTCCGGGGCTCTCCCGGCATTTTTTGAAAACCAAAGTTTTAAAATCAAATTTGAGAAGGGATGGGGTTCAGAACTTTGCCCTGGAATTTTTCGAAATAAAAAACAAAAAAGCAATTTTTGGACATATATTATTAGGGAGAAGGAAGTTTTTCAGACTCTCTCCCAGAAGGTCCTTATCTTTTTTTTATTTCGGAAAAAAAAAATCTAAGAAAACTTAGCAGGTAATATATTAGCAATGGTCCCCCAAAAATTTTAAAGTAGCTATTGTATTTCTTTTCTTTAAATTGGGAGGTCAGAAATCGGGGCCTATTCCCCCACCTAATGTCAGGGTCTGTTTACTGAATAGGCCAACTAGTCCGTGGCCTAGAGAGGCTGCTATTGGGGGACTACGAGAGGGCCCCAAAAAAGTGCTTGACCTACGACCTCTGATAAGGGGGGCTCTAGCCCCCCCCCCCCTTGGAAATTAGAACTTCCTTCTTTTTGTGCTCTTTTTCTTTGGAAAAATTTATAAAAATTATTTCTTCTCCAGCCATTAATGAATAAATAATTAAAAATGTCAACTTTTAATGACTCTAATCTGTCATGAAATCTGCCTCCATGGGGAAAATATCTTGCTAAACCATGGTTAAAATTTCTGAGCTTCCCCTTACAATTTTTCATATGGACGCCTATGACCTCTGATATCTTAATCGGGTGCCCTAGGCTGATATAGGTAACAAAATAGGTAAAACAAATGTAAGCATTTAAAACTAAGCTTGGTTTACGGAAAAAATTAATAAAATTGAATGAAAACAGCTAAAAAAATTTCGGGCCCCTTCCAATTCCATCCTCCCCCCTCCCCCTAATCCAGATCCTACCCAAAAACTTTTCTTGGCCCCGATACGGTCTGGACTTTTTCCTTCTTTTCCTTTTCTTTCAGGAGTTTTCCCTTCTTTCCGTGGCAGGTGGCCTAGGGAGGGCAATCTGGTACTTTTTGCATCGAATCAAGGTTTGGTTTTCGCATAGGAAAGTTGGGTTGAGAGCCCCCTTCCCCTACTCAGCAGGGCCTGTTTACTGAATAGGCCATCTAGGTCCTGACGTAAAGCTCCTGCTATTTGCGGGCCCCACATGGCTAAGATTGTTTTAGCAAATTTATAAAAATTGTAATTTTGGACTACATGAGGGCCCCGAAAAAAGTTTTTGGCCTAGAGCCCCCAATTACTTAATCGGGGGATCGGTCAAGGTTCTGGGGTTCTAAGGGGTTCCCCAGAACCACTATAAGCTTTTAAAACTAAATTTGATTTTCGGCGAAATTTAATCGAATTGAATGAAAACAAAGCTCAAAAATTTTCAGGTCCCTTCCGATTCCCCTTCCCCTTGCGTTGCGGGGTCACGGCGGTATGTAGTTGCAGCATACATTTTAGACCCTTTTAGAAGCGACACATTTGTCAGAAATAACAACATTTTCCAAAATACTCAAAGTTTTTAAACACTTGAAAATATTTTTTTTTCATTTTTTTTTAAAGAACGAATAATGCAGTTTTTTGGGACCCCCCCCCCCCTCCAACAACAGAATGGGGTCCCTAAGCTGTAACCTTAAGCAGGGGTTCCCACCCCCCTTAGAGCAAAGGCGCACCCCCCTAAATATCCGAAGACCACCCAAAAGCCAGACCCCCCCCCCCCCCATTGATGGCGCCCAATCAACGGCACCCAATCTTCCCATTTTGCACATTTTTCGCGGACCGGTACCGATC